>NW_010224050.1:0-1285 GCF_000690775.1 Eurypyga helias
CTTCCAACCCAAACCATTTTATGAGGTACCTACTCCATGGTGTTGCCTACATCAAGTGAGAAACTAATCTCAGTCCTCTACAAAAACTTACAAGTCCTACCTAAAACAACCCAAACAAACAAAAAACCAAAGAGGGGGAGAAGTATCAGTTATGGTTTAAAAAACAGATACACATCAGAGGGGCCAAGCTCTCCCCGCAGGCTGTCCAGTGTATTACTCGTGGCCGTACAGAGATAAACAGAAATTGAATCCAGGAGGGGATGGGTGTGACGTGTTTCGCATTAACATCACCAGTGTATGCGGATTGAGCTCTCTAAAGCCTACTGGTGGTAAGTAGCTCTGCTTCTTTAGAGATGCAACCAACACGCTGTTAAAGCACTTCTTTTCTGTCATTGAGGAGTTTGCTTTCACCTACTCCTTTCTCAGAAGGAAGAGTAGTGCAGAAATTAGAACTGTTAACTGAAACGGAGCTCATGTTCCAGTCCTCCTCGTTCAGTGAGATTTGCAAAGTAAACAAGAATAATTTTAATTGTTTGAGGAGCTCTTTGTAATTAAAGTGAGTAAACTTTGGCTTACCAGAGTCTTTATTACAGAAGGGTTTTGTTCGTTCAATACGTTGCAGTTCATTGATTTCACTTTAACTCCTACTTAGAGAGTCATGGAATGGTTTGGGTTGGAAGGGATGCCAGTTGTCAGCATAAGTGTTAGAGAAATGTGTAAGGCCTCTCTTGATCTTTCCCTGTTTAATAAAGAGTGATCATACTGCCATCAGTTGATTAACTATCACCCTTGCTGTGCAGATTAGATAGCTTTTTTAATTACCAGTGTCCTCCACCGTCTGGATGCAGAAAAAGCGTCGCGTTACACTTTCGTACTGCTGGTTTACCCCGCTGCTCCGGGGACAGTTTCCAGACATCTGGATGACACTTCCCGGGATGATGCTGTCAGTACACAGACCATTTGTTTTCCTCCCTGATCCTTTAGCATTCTCCAGGAGTGCAACCGGCCGACCTTGAAGAAGTTGTCCAGAAGGGGGTTAAAAAACTGGTGATTGGTCGTGGCATGAGCGAGGCTTTGCAGGTAGGTTTGTGATCTGTGATAAACTGTCGGTTTTCCCTCTCCCTCTGAATTAGGGGGGAAAAAATAAACACAACCATGCTGTTTTACTAAGGTGGGGGTGGGAAAACCAATCAAGAAGGTGAATTAGCAGGACTGAGCTCCTGCAAGAGTCACTTCACACAGGAGTCACTCTTCCTGAAAGAAGCCACGAAGATGCTCAGGGGGC
>NW_010224051.1:0-11039 GCF_000690775.1 Eurypyga helias
TGAGTGCGGTCCCGCGCGGCGCCCCGTCCCGCCCCCGTCCCTCCTCCCGCGCCTCCCTTCCCGGAAAACTTTCCAGACTTCAGCCGAGTTGTGCGAACAATTTCCCCTCCGACCTCTCCGCAGGCCGGGAGCTGCCCCCCGCCTCGCCGGGGCCTAGCCGGGCTCGGAGTGTGTTGGGGTGAAACCCTGCCCGTTCCTGGGGGGATAGTTCTCAGCGCTGGCATCCCACCAGCGAGTTTATCAGTAGGCCCTGAATCCTGTATTTTAAATTGCGGGGCCAGGCTGCTGCGCTTTCCCAGCTCACATGGCAGAATCTTGCAGTAAACTTTTAAACCAGCAGTCTGAGCGTCCGTGCAGCTGATGTCACGCTGTAGTTTTCTTTGGTTGGTTTGTAGTGGGTTTTTTTTTTTCATCAAACCTGCAGATGCTGGTGCGTTACTTTTATTCTCGTATTTCTGGGTGTTCCTAACAGGTAAACAAGCGCTTCTAGTGAAAAGTGTCTTGATATTTAAAAAGCAAACAATGAGAGGTTACTATTTCAGAGACAGAAAGTCCCATCCCTGTGTTTGTAAATCGGAAAAAAAAAATGAAAGTATACTTTTTTTTCCTGGAACTGAAGAAGTTGGAATAGTAACAATATTCCATCATCTGATTTTGCATTGCTTATAACTGGTCTAATATGTACCATTTAATCAAAATGTGGTTGTTGGGGCTATCAGGAGGCTTGATAATTTTGAGCTTCCTGCTGTGATCATTTGGGATAACACCAGTGACATTGTGCTGATGCAGTTTATTTAGAAGAAGATAGAGGTATTTTAACAAAATAGGAAAAGGCTTTAGAGTCTGCTGATACCGAAATATCTTGCTTGAATGTCAAGTGCTGCATGTTAACATAGTCTTAAGCAAATAGAAGTGTTATTAAGTTACTGCCCCAATAACTTTGTTATACATAACTGAATTCAGAGCAAGCTTGGAGTTTTTTGAGTATCAACCCTGAGGGCCAAAAACCTGTGAACTCTTGAAAGTCTGTTAAGTCTACAACAAAGAGTTGCAGACTCGCATCAGTGACGGGTATCTGCTGGCGGGTGTGCTCACATCTGCACTCCTGGATGAGTGCAGTGAGCTGCCGGCATTGGCAGGGAGACCCTTTCCCAGACACAGGTAGACCCTTTCCCAGACACAGGGACTTCAGATGGCTGAAATGCACTGAGGTATTGCTCTGCTGTGACTTGGTTTGTGTGACAAAGGTCTCTGGAGTCAGTGATGTCAAACTGTTTCTTTATAATTTTTGGATAGCTGGGGCTAAGCTCCCCCCTTCCACCTTTTTTCAGGCCAACAAGGTGCAGTTACCTTATTTTAAATAATAATTAAAAAAGAAGTCTGAGCCAGGCTTGTGAGGTTTTTGGTGTTGTGGAGTCCTTCAGTATGGATGAAAGCTCTTGATGACAGCGTGTTCTGCTGAACTGGCTCAGTAGTGCTTTATGCTTTTGACTTCAGCCCAAAGTAGGGCTGCAGCACAGTCTGTGTAGACTGCGGACTAGGAACTCCTCTTGGGCCTGGTTCTCAGATATTTTTGTGAACCTGGGCTCATCATCCAAACGCAGGCCACTAGTTTTCTACAGCGTTTGCACTGTATTTGCTGAACCTTGTACTCTTATTTTGTATACAGCTTTTGGGGTACAGTGAGCAGAACTAATGGCCATATTCCAGATGAGGACATTTGGTTAATTTCTATAATGCCCATATAACGATGGTATTTCCTGAGTGTGCTGTTGTACACCCTAACAGTACTAGGTCCAGAAATTAGAGGGCTGGCTGCAGAAGTATTACCTGGCTTTGGGTCACAAAGAAGGTCAAAATAGATCAGAGCTGGTTCCTCCTGACCTTTTTATGACTCTGATTACTGCTGTTGCCAGAACATGCCTGTAGTGATGCCTGGTTCAGTCCTATGCTGTTAGATTAGAACTCAGCTTGCTGTCGTTTCCTCCTCTGTGTTTGTTTGCACTAAAATAACTTTGTGGTATTCATAAGCTTTGCCACAATATTGTTAAACAGTTATTTAAGCTGTATTGCTCCAGATGGAGAACACTTGAGTGCTTTCGGGGCAAAAGAAAAAAAAAAGCTTATTTGTCTATATCTTGTGTTTTAATGAGCTTTCTAATCAATCATGCAACTTTATAGCTTGCTCTGTGATAATGGTTTCCTTATCCTCGTTAGTTTACATTGATGGTAGTCATGAAGGATTTGTCCAAAGATACTGGGCTTTTTGTTTCATGTTCTTATTGACACACTGAAGAAACTTAGTATGTAGAAAATGCAGTCTATCTGTCAAAGGAAAATGGGTTTCATTTGTTTTACTATGTTTTAAGTGTAGTTTTCAGTACTATTGTAACCAGTTTATCTTGGTATCTCTGTCAAGCTTCTTCCCAGCCGAGTTTCAGATTCAATTCTGGAAACTGCTCCCATTACAAGGGCCCGACGGTGTTTGTTCTTCTCCCACGTAGCCCTTGGCTCAAATCTCAGCTGCCCAGGCTTTTTGTGCCCAAGTGCTGTCACATCTCCTCAGTGTGTTCCATCCTGTTGTGTTCTCTTGGGAAAGCACAACAAGAGCTAAGGAAAGAGAAGGTAGGGAGGGAGATGTCTTCTTTGAGCTGCTGTTGGCCTGGCTGCGACATGATTAGGACCTGATAGTTCCATGGTTCACAGGTACCTGACGGTCCAGAATTTTAATTCTGTAAGTCAAACCTTTAACTTAAATTGAACTGTAAGTAAGGTGAATGAATTTGCAAGCTCTGGAGCAGGAGATTAATGTTCTGTCCGTTAGACTCTCAGTTGAGTGCATGTGTGTGAACCTCCCTGTCAGCCTCAGTGAGTTAATCCCGCACCTCTCACCTGTGCTAAACTCACTTTGCAGAGGTGGTGTCCTTGTGAACCCAGGAGTATGAGGCGCCGATTCCCGACTAGCCCATGTGATGAAGAAGGCATTTCTTTCATTGGCCTTATTTCCAGTGTTGCCAAACTGGAAACTTTAAGCCACCCTGTAAATTGATGTGTATGGTGTTTAGCAGTGCAGAGCAGGTTAGGTAGTCATTCAGGATTAGAGGCACAAAGTTACGGGTTAGCGTATCGGAACATGGATTCAGCAGGTTAAGTGTGTGCCAACCTTGGGGAATAGTGTCAGACTGAAGGTTGCTGAAAATCATCTGTCTGGAAGTTTGGCCATGCAGATGTGAAAGCCCCAGTGAGACCCTTCTGTGAATTTTTCCCTTCATGTTCTCTCTGGCAGATGAGCAGCAAATTGTACCTAAGGTCTGAAACAGATTCATTCTTGACCATCTGTTTTCTTGCTTTAGCTTGTTCTTGAAATGGCTTTTTGTGCTCTGCCACTGCTGCCTTTGTTCCCTTGGATCAAATGCTCTTGGATAAGTTGATCAGCCGCAGAAGCTTTTTGGGATAGGTCTGACAAAGTATGACTCCTCTCATAGATTTGTAGAGAGCGGGTGCTAAACTCTTTGTGCTTGAATAGCTTTGATTCAAATTTAGGTGGGTATTTGCAAAGTTGGCATTCTCAGTAGAGCTGTAAAATAGGTCCTTACAGAGCTGCTCCTGCGCCTGCCCGAGCAGCCGATTCCTGTATTGGTGGTGAGCCAGCCTGCTTCTCTGGGCAGACCTCCGTGGAGGTGGTCACTGTGCAGTTTGTTGAACCACCGCCAGTGTTGTCGTGTGCTTTTGTAGCTGGTAGGTGGGAAGGACTAAAGGGAGATGATTTTCACTGGAAAGGAGACAAAAATGTTTCCACTTAATTTGATTGGCCTGCCATTGCAGGAGCTGCTAATGATGTCTGCATGGGACTCGGGGGACCACTCACACTGGTGGAAGGAATCATAAGAGAGATTGCTAGTAACTTAATCATCTCCTTTGATGCTGCGGTAGAGGTTTGTATAGTGTCCACTGCTAGATACTATGTAAGAGCACTTCTGAGGCAATTAGTGCCCTGTCCTGAAGGTGAATTTTTGCTTGGGGAGGGGAGTGCCAGTGAAAACTAAAACCCATTAGCTTTTCTCTCAGGAAGTTTTGCTGGGCTAGAGAATAACATGATCTTTAGGCATTCATAAGGTTTAGCCTTGATGGGAAGAGCCTGTTGTGATTAAAAAAAAAAAATCCCCAGTCTCTTCCACCTGTAAGGCAGCAGTGTTTGTGGATGCAGTGGGCTGGTGTACCCTCAGCAGCGGAGGCTTTGGCAAGCACAGTTTGGCTCCTGTAGCTTCTCCCCTTGCCTAGTCCCAAAAGACACCCTGTACTGGGACAGGGGAAAGCAGCTCCCTTAGCCAGCACAGTTCTTAAGTGAAGTCAGAGGCCGTAACTGCGACTCCGGCCCTTGCAGAGTCCCCTTTTTTGCTCACCTCCGTGTGCTACTTTCTCATTCCTATACTTTGGTGACTTCAGCTCTTCCAGTGCCCGATGGTTTCGTGTAACCCAAGGGAGAACACACACATGCAGCAGGAGCAGTGTAGGGTAATGTACATCTGTTAATAGTGAGGTCTCAAAGGTGCTGGAAGCCCTCTGATGGCCTAATAATAATTATTAATGCTAATAAAAATTAGTGAACTCCTGGCAGAAGGCTGGAATAATAACTGCAGAGTCTTTGTTTAGTCAGAGATAAGAATGGGTCAGCCTTGTGCGAAACCTCCTTCCCTCAGCTCCGTCCTCTTCCTGCATCCTGTCCTCTGATGGCTGCATTTTTATCTTCCTGAATTACGAGAGGGAATGGCTTTTCTTAATTCCACCCCCCCACCATGCTCCTGTGACAGGAGCGAGGGGGAGAGGGATTAGTGAGCTAATTAGAAATGATCGCATCTATCAACACTAATTAACAATCCTGTGGTCTCACTTGCGTGTTCTTTTGAGCTGCTCCCCTTCGGGACAGCACCACAATCACCCCCTGCCTTTGGGGCCACTCCGTCCCTTCTGCGCTGATTGGAAGTGATGGCCAGGCTGCGTGTCGTGTCGGGTAGGGACAGTGCTGCTCGGGATGTGCTTTCCAGGCTGCAGCGTTCCCTCTCGGCCTCTGCTGTCACCAGGGGCACCCTGGGCTGCTCTGGGCATGCCGCTGCTAATGACCACAGAATGAAAATGGCAGGGGGATTTGTTTTCAACACCTCTTTCATCCAGTGGCTTTTGCACTTGTGGCACCAGAACGTGAAGGGCTGCTCCTCGGCGGAGCTAAATGAGCCGAGATGGGGGCTGTCTGCCGAGTCTTGCGTGGAGCTGAAGCAGAGTGTTCTGAAGCAGAGGTTCTGTTCCCAGCGCTGCACTCACGTTTCGACAGTGGGTCAGGTGCTTATTCTGGCAAAATTGTCCCAGGAATTTATCCGTGTAAGACCTGAAACAAATCGTCCTCTTTTTATCACTGTTACACTGCATGGACTGGAGAATAGCAGTAAAAAAGTTAAAAATACTAATAAACTTGCCAGGCAGACTGACTTAGCTGAATTGTTCGGCCATGGGGAGTCCTACCAGAATAATTAGTGCCCCTTCCCCACGTTTCCCTGTTCAAAAGCAGGATGAGGTGAGAGAAAGATGTGTCTGCGACCAGGAGAGAGAAGGCTTTGTTGCTGTGTTTGTCTCTGGCCAGATGGGTGTTCGCTGGAGAACACTCAAGTTGTCTGATTTCAGTTGCCTCCGCCGTTTTGTGCTGGCTCCGCAGAGGTAGTGAGGCAAGGAAAGAGCATCCTTAGGCGGAAGAGCCATCTTGGAGGATGTGGGTGTTCGTTAAACCAGAGCTTCGGAAGTCTTTTGTGCACTGAACTACAAACCAGAAGCAACACGGCTTAACTCTGCTTCTGGTAACAGGGCTGGATGATGTTGAAAGGGGAGGAGGGGTAGCATTTTGGGGTTCAGGAAGGGGAGAGAAAACACAGAAGCTACATTGGGGGACATTGTTTTATTTAAAAGCAGAACATAATTCATCTGGGCACAATGAAATCAGCACTAACGCTTCATGGCGTTTGCTTCTGTATTGACTGCAAGTCATGTGGTTTACCTTCTGGGGTAGAAGCTGACAATATAGGTAAAATAGGATATTTAAGCAGACAAAGTAGAAGGGAAGCTATTAAAATATCTCGCTAGGCATGCTGAAGTACCTGAAGTGGGCTGTGGAGCTGTCGGTGTGGTGTACCCGACACCAGAGAAGGTTCTGGAGCTTCAGCAGATGCAATTTGGATGGCTGATGAACAACATAGACTGTCAGGTACATGCACACCGCTTTCAAAGTGCCAGGTCTCTCAAGCATTCTGCTTGTGGTCTCAAGTTGCTGCCTTTCTCTAGGAATGTCACATTTGCAGAAGCCTTTTTGTGGTGCCAGGAAGGAAGATTTGTTTTGGAGGGAGTTTTCCTACAAATCTGTCTCATTCAGTGAGGAAAACCAATGCCCGGGGAATAATTTGAAGCCTTCTTAATTCTGGAGCATCACAGAGTGTAGGGGATGGTGAATATTCCTAGTTCTGGACTATGGGAAAGTATATCCTAACTCAGGAGAGTCCTGAGTCCAGGGAGGCCAACAGGAAAGCCTTGGAAAAGAGGCCTTTCAGGTCTGTGTTGGTGTGTTCAGCTCAGACTTTTGTTGTTCACTTGGTGATGTGTGTGCACTAAGTTGATGCACTTTAAACTATTGACAGAAACTTTCCTGAACCCCGCTCCTTCTCTTTCTGGCATTCTGGGAGCTTTCTCTGACTTGCTGGCTGCAGTGGGCTGTTGATCCCACAGTACTGAGGCATGAAGGCTTTGAGAGCATGCTGCAGTGCCCGCAATGTCAGTAACGATTTCTGGCTAACACAGCTTTTTGGTGGTGTCATCTCTCATTATCACATGGGCTTTCCTTGGGCTTTTCCTTGTCTCTCATTCAGAATTTTGACCTTCCTTATTAATTAAATAGCAACTTTCCTGCAGCCAGTGATTGAGTTATTCAGTAATACCTGCCTAAAGCCATCATAATAAAGGACAGAAGTTATTTTTAATGCAAATGATTTGGTTCCAGATGTTTTGATCATGTTAAACGATGTCTCAAATTAACCAGAGATTGGATTAAGCAACAGGCTACCTTGGCTGCTTTCTCTAATCATCGTGATTCCTAACATGTTTGTTTCCCAGAGGGTTCCCACAGGAAAGCAGTGTAGCCCCCAGTTTTTCTTTCCATGAAAGTAGTGAAATAAAAACAACAGAGAGCGCCAGAAGGTAGCCAGTGTAGGTGCTGCCTTTTTCACAGCAAAGATCTTTCCTCTCCATAAACATTACCTGCTACTAAGATGTTTCTCTGACTTGCTCTTGGTGTTCTGGGGAGGAATTACTCAGGGTGTGCAGAAGACTCTGTGGTCCTGGAAGTGACTGTTATGTACCTTGTCCAAGGCTTTTCAGGTGCTGCATCATCCTTTGATGGTCTAAGCAAGTTCCTGTATAGGGAACAGATGTGTTTGTGGGTGGGTCTCGGATTTAAAAGGCAGAATTCAGAAGAAGATTCAGTGGCTTGGTCACTTAGCTTTGAAAACAATTTCAAGCTTCCAAGAGAAGGTATTTAACCGTTTGTTTAACTTATCTGGGGACGCGCAGCAGATACTCCCTCTCCTAGTTACTAAATTGTGAGTAGCTGCCTCTCTGAAATAGGCTGTACGCAGCCACAGGTTACGGATTTAATCTGGAAAGTGCTGAGTAACAGTCTCTGTACTGCCTACGGACATCGGAATAGGGAGCTGCTGTGGGATTTTTTTGGTGTGAAATATTAGTATTTCTGCCAAGGGTTTATTATTTGGAGCTGAGCAAATAGAGAGAAGAGTGGATCTGCAAACTTGACATGTCTTCCTTTGTTTGTTTTGTTTTCTTTCCCTGCTCTCTCCATGCAGCTCGGATTGGGAAAATGAAACGGAGGAAGCAAGACGAAGGGCAGGTATGTCCCCTCTGCAGCCGACCTCTGTCAGGATCCGAGGAGGAGATGAGTAGGCATGTGGAACAATGCCTTGCAAAGGTAGAGGCGCAGCAGGATCACCAGCTGCCATTCCCTTCTCCCTACCCCCAGCTTTGTTGGCAGTTGACCTAACGTGGGGCAAAAACTAACGTTGCTGAGCTTGCAGGCAATGCTAACTATGTCTCCCTAAGATCTGTAGTCACTTCTCTTTGTCTTGGAAGAGAGATTCTTCTGGATTTTTCTCCTGTGTTGCATTAGTAACTTTTTTAGTTCATTCACCCTTTTGCTGCTATTGAAGTCTAAGTGTAGACTGTAAAGGTAGAGCTGTTGAAGTTTTTTTAAGCCTTTCGTAGGACTTCACCCTTCTTATATAGCACAGCAAGAAGAGCTCTTTCTGGTCTCTGCCTTTGACAGCATTAGAATTGGGTTTTGTTGGGTTCTTTTGTAACAGACTGGCATTTGTAAATATTGCATGACTATCTTACTCCAGAAAGTGCATTTGAGCAGAACCATTCTCTTGTTGATTGTCCCAGAGACATTGAGGAAGGAGAAACATGCCCTAGGGGAGGGGAAGAGCTTTGTTGTAGGGCTTTCTGTGCTTGTTTCTCAGGAAAAGCCCGCAATAGAGAGGATAACATTCATTTTTGTTGCCTCAAGAGGTGCGTAGTGTTGAGAGAGGTGTCTTTTGATCAGCGTGCCCCTGGAAATTTGCTCTAGGATAACATTTAAATTTCCATATGTAAAAATGGTGAACCTTGTAACTTGTTTTGATTTTAAGGTTGCCAAGTTTCTTCCAGCACCCATTTACTTCTAGGCAGATCACTGGGAGTGGGGGTGGGAGTAGATGCTGCTGTCTGCTCTATACTTAGCTGTCCTGGGAACAGTCCAGCTTTTGTCCATCCCACCCTGAGTTATTAACCCCAGGAGCTATTTCATGCATCTCAATGCTCTGCCCCTGCTTTACCCTGTGCAGAGAGAAGGTTCGTGCATGACTGAGGATGACTCTGTGGACATCGAGAACGAGAACGGCAACCGCTTTGAAGAGTACGAATGGTGCGGGCAGAAGAGGATACGGGCCACTACTCTCCTGGAGGGAGGATTTCGAGGTGCGCCAGTGTTTTGGGGACCCTTGTAAATCATTCCACTGGGGAAGTTGATCATTGCCTGTCTTTAAAGGGAAGGACCTGGAGATTTGCCTTTCATAAAGGGCAGGGCCTTCAGCTGTCACCAGAGTGTAAAGTCATGTCAGCGTTCTGCCTCTCTTGAATGGTGAGAGGCGAAATTTGTGCAGGTCTTGAACAAAAGTGTGGTGTTATTTCTTGCTCAAGAAACG
The DNA here is from genome assembly GCF_000690775.1 of Eurypyga helias. NCBI lineage: Eukaryota > Metazoa > Chordata > Aves > Eurypygiformes > Eurypygidae > Eurypyga > Eurypyga helias. Next base: position 9,291 of record NW_010224051.1, read on the forward strand.
TGGCTGAAGAGGGAATGAGCAGGAATTGGTAGAATTGGGGAGATCATTTGGGGGAAAATAGCTTTTTGTGTGTTACACGTAGTAAGAAATACATGGAAATATGTGAAGAGAGGGAAATAGAAATGAAATTGTAAAAATTCCCAGCCTGGAGTGACGAAAGCTGGTGTATCAGCCTCTGGTGATGTATTGAAGGTGACAGCTAAGTCGCTTTAGCACCTGCATAAAATATTAAAGGGCTGGTTGTGCATTTATCACTCCATCCCTTTTAAGGTTGATAAATGAGAATCCAGGAACCTGCTTTGCACCTCCAGCACTGCAAGCCCTTAGGGCTCTCAGACAAACACATTTTATTTTTCCTCCTTCTTTTGCTCCTTCCCCAGTGACGGGGAAATCAGTTACTGAGGAGAGAGTGAGTTATGGCAAAATTTGACCTCTCGTGAGCTTTATTGGTGAATGTAATTTTAGCTGGAAACCTGGCCCCTTTCTTACATTCAGCCCTTTGGCCTCGAAGAGGAGGATTTACTAAACTGTTCGTTGGCATGAACCTCTGGCACTAAGGAGAGCCTCTCGCAAGCAATCCACGTAGCGCATGCCTAATGAGAGGAGGAATGCTGGCTCCCTCCGTTCAATAAAGAGGATGGGATGTGATCTCTTCCTATATCAGCTTGGATTTTAATTTAAAATATCTCAGGGGGAAAGGCTACTGTGTAAGGGAGTTGGGCTTTTAAAGCCAGTTGTGTGTTCAGTGTCAGCCTGGCACTCCTGATCTGCTCTTACCTTCCTCTGAAATTAAATTGTAGCTGGATTGTAGCAGAGCAGGTGATCAGGAGCACAGAGGTGAAGGAGCAGCTTCTTGGGTTTTAAAGGCTACCCAGTGAAGCTCATAGTGTCGCTTCACTTCCTATGTCTGTAGCCTTACCTACCTCAACTTGTTTGGTGCCCGCATGGAGAGCTGAGTCTGTACGTGATTCCAGGTAGAGGTCTGAGGAGACCATGCAGGGCCGTAGACCGTGTTTACGGAGTATAGTTACTACAATCCATAGCAAGAAAGCGTGGGATGATGTCTGTGTGCCTCTGTCATTGTCACCGCTAGTCCTGATTAGAAAAAGCTGCTGAGTTAATTTCTGCCCTTTTTTGTGCATGTGTACTTTTCTCCTTCGCCCCCACCAAACACGTATGTGTGAGGAGAGCGCTGTCTTCTGTTTCCTTTGGTGTGGACATTGTGCTGTCTTCACCTGGTTAGCATTCCGTGTTGGTTTTGAGTCAACTCATCTGAACCTTTCCTGTTACTTCAGTCATGTGTAGAACATCTTCCAAATGAGGCTTCAGGTGAATACAATACATGTAATCGATGTGATTAAGTTGTGTAAATGCAAAGTACTTGCTGCATTTTCTTCCTCCTTTCATCTTGTGCTAGTTTGCATTCTGTGGGTCAACTGCTTTCCTTCACCAGTGGTGAGACAGATTCTAGAAACAGTCAGGGCTGTAAACCTCTGCTAGATGGCTGCACATGCATGGACAGGTACTTATGTATTTCAGACTTAGAAATAGCCTTCCTTACATCAGGAAGTATGGGATCGGTCTCTTCCTTCCTTTTTGAGACCTTTGCGACACCTTCAGAAGTGTTTAGTCACATGAACGGATCCATCAAAGGATCAGAAGGCTTAGGAGGAGAGTAGAGCACAAATACATGCGGTTCTAAAACCCTCCATAGTTACCCTGATGGGAAGGCTTTTGGATTACACTCTT
>NW_010224051.1:11070-42814 GCF_000690775.1 Eurypyga helias
GTCTGTAGATCAGTTCACAAGCACAGGAACCTCCCTGTAGCATTTGTGGTGAGGAGCATCCTCTGCAGATTTTGGTGATGGAGCCACTGCTGAAGAACTGACTCCACCTGAGCAGCTGCGGGTCCCAGCACATGTGTTTCTCCCTGTCCTTCCTTCTCTGGCACACGCCTCTGCTGGCAGCTGGATTCAGCAGCTGCTGTGCTCCTCTGGAGAGGTCTCCTGTTCCTTCAACAGGGGAACTTTTTGCCACCAACTTTTTACCTGGTGTTTTAGGGTGACCAGGTAATATCTGCAGGGTGAAATTTGGGAAGCCAGAGCAAAGCTGGAATGATCTCCCACAACTGGCTGGTTGTATTTGTTTTTAAGCTAGTTACACTTTTTCATGGGGCCTTCTGTGGTTCTCGCGTTGTCTCTGGCTGCTGGAACTCAGAGGTCTCCCAAAATCTGGCCTGCTTTGTGCACTCTCAGGTAACCTTAAGGTGACTGTCTTCTTCCTTTCGCTGCCAGTGTTGGCTCTTGCCTTGTTTTAGGGACAGAATTCTTAATTTACAGCCCTGAAGCACTGCACAGCGTTTTGGAGATGCTTTCCAATGCTTAAAACTGCTTTGTCTGGAGTTGGCAGGGCCCTCGTTAACCCCCGTCACCCGAGGCTTTGTGTTTGGCTCTGTTCCCTTTGCTGAGAAGTAGCAGCGATGTGGAAATCGAAGGCCTTTTATAATGCCAGACAGCCTTTGCCAGGCTACAGGGATGTCACTAGTGTCTAAAGAGATGACATGGGGAAATACATAAAACCGGAGGGGAAAATAGATGTCTGCGTCTCATTAATTTTAGTTTTAATGGTGTGTTGCTTTGAGGAGATGTCACAGCTGGGCAAAGGGGGAGCAGGACACTGTGGCCAGCATGTATTGCATCAGTCAGACCATTGGGCAGCATTACAGAAGTGACTGGAACTTAACACAGGTCCTGGCTGCTTCTTTTTATCATTTTTGGTTAATGGACAAACTTCATATCACTCACAAGGTGAGAAAAACTCTGTTAATTATATGAAAGCTTCTGCCAGGTTTTCAGGTGGGAAAAGGTTGGGAGATCTTGGGTTTTTTCGTCTTGAAAACAATCATAGAGTCACAGAGTGGTTTGGGTTGGAAGGGACCTTAAAGATCATCCAGTTCCACCCCCCCTGCCATGGGCAGGGACACCTTCCTCTAGACCAGGTTGCTCCAAGCCTCGTCCAGCCTGGCCTTGAACACTCTCAGGGATGGGGCATCCACACCTTCTCTGGGCAGCCTGTTCCAGTGCCTCACCACCCTCTTTGGGAAGAATTTCTTCCTGATATCCAATCTAAACCTCCCCACTTTCCATTTAAATGAACCACCCTGCTAAGGTTTTCTGGAAGGTGGTTTAATACTGGGGAGCAGTTACAGGCTGGAACTCTGACTTGTGTCATTCCTAGGATGGAGCTTTCTCACTGCTGAAGCACTTGCAGGGAAAACTTGCTCCTCACCTGATGAGCTGTCTTAGAAACTGGAAATTCTCTGTCTTCTGCGTTGGTGCTACAGCTACAAGTCCCTAGTCAGGTCTAGCGCAGCATGCCCACCACCGCTTGGCGTACTTGAGGGAGCAGGTGGAAAGAACAAGAGACAGCAGCAAGTAGGAAGATGATGTAACTGAGAAATGCGGGATCACTATGTTGTCTCAGGTTGTTGGGTTTGGTGAAGGCATTCAGTCAGGAAATACTTGGTGCTTCTAGCTGTCCTTCCAGCTTCTGAAAGCATTATTTGCTGTCACTTAATTTACTTGCCCAAAACGGGAAGTATGCAGGAGCAGAGCCCCAGAGACACAGGAGTGTCACTGATTCCCAGCACCTCAAAGTCCTCATCGACCACTGAATCATGAGGATAATGGGGAATGGAGGGTGTAAATGAAGATTATTCGCAATTATATAGGATTTGGAACCGCTTTGTTTCAGCGGAGGTCCTGCCTAAATTAGGAGTTTGTAGTAGGAGAGTTCTTTCTTCTGTCTGGGATAGGTGCAGGCTACCAGCATGAAATACCGAGCGCTGTTTAAATCAAGCTCATGCTTCAAAATGAAAAGCTATACGAATATAATAATCAAATATTTCCCTCAGTACAGTGTCACAGGACTAAAATTCCTCTCGAAATAACTGAACATTCAGTAACCGTCTAACCCTGTGTCTCTGCATCATCCCTCTCCAAAGCTCTTTGTTGCAGGGGATTATTTCATGCCATCTTTGTCTAATGAGTTTCTGTGTTTAGGGAAGCCAACAAGGCTTTGCCAGTGAAAGCATCAAGTGGCTCCCTCTCTGATGTGGCGGGTTTTTTTAACGCTCAACATATTTGTAGCAATTCTTCTATTCCTCTCCAGAATGGATGCACAGTTACCCTCAGTGTTTACACTGTAAGGTTATCCCTTTAAAGAATTCCTGAGGGAAGTTCAAAAGGGTTTTTTTTTTTCTTTGAAAGATTCAGTGTCTCTTTTTGTGTGTATGTCTCTTACTTGAAAGAAGGGAGAGGGAGGGGGGGAATGGTGAAAAAAAGTGCTTTATCTGAAAAGAATCACATCAGCTTCGCACTGATAGAAGCCGCTGTCATCTCTTAAACGGCTTAGCACAGTCAAAAGGCAAGAGGACTTAAAACAGTGTCTTACACAGGGATCGATGGGTGGAACACATAACTCCTAACTGCAAAAAAAAAAAAGAAGCACGGGGGGAGAGATAACGGTAATGATTGCATTGAGGGAAGCTTGAGGGAGGCTTGTTCTTTGTAACACAGCTTCAAAGGTGTCTGGACCGGTGCCTGAGCAAACTGTCCTGTGAAGTCGCTGCCTCTGTAGGTCTGGGCGAGGCGGGGGGGGATGCTCGCACCCTTCTGCTTCTTAGCAGATGGGACAGAGATTAGTAAATGCCAGGTTAGCGGCTCCCTTGTGCTGCTTTGGATTTGGGGAGAGGATTTTGTCACTTGGTCTCTCGTCGTCCGCTCTGGGAAGGCGGCTTGCCCAGGAGAGGGGAAGGAGGCAGGCAGCGGATGGGGCGGTTGGGGAGATGGGGTGGGGAGACGGGATGTCAGTTTATCGATCGCACCTCAGTCAGGAGAGCTGCAGGCACAGCGCTCTGAGCACGAGCGGCAGCGTGCTTAATGTGATTGAAAGGCAGTTAAAATGGCGGTGACCTTTTCAGGGGGAATTAGATTGCCTGCCAAGAGTGGTTAGAGGGAGTGATAACGCCAGCTTGAGGAAGCTGTCCAGTCTGCTTCAAAGGGAGAGAGACAGAGACAGGGAAAGCAAGCTAGCAGCAAGTACCATTTAAAGCACGAACTGTGCTGTCTGATAGAACAGAGATTGCTGTCCTCTTTAGATATGAAAGAATTGAAGAATTGTAGCTAAGTTCTCTCCACCTGCCCTGTCCTCCTCTTCTCCCCTCCAGCTCCCCCAGCAAAAAGCCTTCCTCCGGGCTCAGTGGCAAGGCAGTCACCACTGCTCTTCTGGGTTCCTTTTCCTTCAGCAGCTCGCTCGCATCAAAAATAACGCAGAAGAGAGAGAGACTTTGAAAATGTTAAAATGGTAAGCAGGGCATTTTCAGGGATGGATACTTTCTTAGGAAGATCAACATGACAAGGATCTGTCTGATAGATTGCGATACTCTTGAAGGAGAAACGCACAGGGATTACTTAACTCTGAAGTTTCTCTTTATTTCTCCATGCTGCTCTCTCCCAAAGCAAAGGGCTGGTATCTGTTCGTTAATGTCTTACTGAGGGAAAAGAACGGCACAATTTACACTGTGCGTGGAGGGACTTGGTAAAGCCTCTTATAGCTGTAACAAACTACAGTTGTCCTTGGGTGCCCATTTGCATTGGATCTTGTGTCACGTGCAATTAGGGCAGCTGCCTGGAAAGTAGGACTATATTAAAATGTCTGAAAGTTTGCAGGAGATGGCTGCAGTCTCGCTGCTGGCTTTCTGTCTTTGCAGAGTCAAGTTGTGCTTCAGTTTCAGCAGGAAATGTCGTAGGCCAGCTTTCGCCCAGCATGCGTGAGTTGTCCAGGAAAGAGCAATGGGGCAATAGCCATGCACTCCTCCAGTTTGTTCTCTTTCTAAATATGTGCAACACTGGAAGCATACTAGAAGGTCCTGTCCTCAAACTCTAAGTGGATGCTTTTCAGTTCTCCTGCCTCAGCAGCAGACATTTGTGAACACAGTGACTTTGCTTGTGTCTGGTAACTGCCTGGCAGAAAGCTCCAAATACAGGAGGAAAACTCAGCTGCACTTCTCTGTAATTTCATGATCATCAGACTCTACAACAAACCTCTACGAAGTCTCATGTTTGACACACGTGGAAACTGAAGCATGGAAAAGCATCTTCTCTAATGTTATAAAAATAGCAGCAAAGCTGGTGACAGAGCTTAAAGTCTTGCTCAAGAATCTCACCTAGTAGCCAGCTGTGCCCTCTTTTTCAGATAAAATATAATGAGGCATGCAGGTAAGCTTCAGGAGGCAAGGACACTGGCCACTTTTCCATGCGAGGAGGTTCAGGCCGCATTTAAGATCCTACGAGTAAGGAGGTATAAACTGATCTACTCAAATTCAGTGAAAGAATTTGAGCTGAACAGGGAAAGTGTGACTTCTATTTCCCACACAGTCTCTTAGGAGAGATGTTGCTGGCATATTTAGGCCTTTTGGAAGGACGGTCTAGTAACTACAATCAGCTTCCCCATTTCTGTGTAGATGAATTCATTCATTTTAACCTGGCAGGCTAAAGCAAACTTCAGCTTGGATGCACGAACAGTCTGTGGTAAGAGTAAAGGGAATCTTTGCCATAATGAAATTCTTAATCTTCCTCCCATTTAGCAAGAGCTCAGTTCAGTGCCCTTCTCTGTCACACTTCTTGTGTCAGCGTCCCTCATTGCTTTGTCTCTAAGGTGAATCTGTACATCTGAGCATCCTTCGCAGCCTCTCCGTCTTGGTATTTTAGCCTTCCTGCACTTGGTTTGCTGCCTTCCGCTGGTCACTTCTACCTGCAGTGAGCTTCCAAGGGGGTGAGATGTATAAATTTCATGTTTCTCAAGTGCTTATTCTGTGCCTTATCCCCACTTCAGAGGGCTGCTGAGTCCCAGAACACTTGTGTGCCTAACCTCAGCGCTTGTGTAAAATGGTGGTAATCCTGGTAATCCCTCCGCTGCTGAAGGACGGTACTTTGTACTGGTCTGGTGGAGTAGCCCAGCTACTCCTTAATGTTTGCACCTCTCTCCTTTGAGAGCAAGTACATGTCCATAAGGTAATACTTGACCTAAAAATGCTGACAGATCTGTTTACATAGTGTTACATACGATAATCAGATGGGCTGTACCTGACTATTTTTCCATAGTTTGTGTCCACGTATAGAATTTGAGGAGTTCTGTCACTAGTATATAGTACAATACCCAAGAGCCATTTATTAGTAAATCAGAAGTTGACTTTAGTGAGCAGGAAAAACAGATGAGAATAGTATGTGACTTGAAGAAAAATACTCAGAATTCCTACCAGCATGGCCCATTATGTAATGGATGCTCATTATCACGTGTGCTTAAAGTTCATATAAAGCTTCAAGGAACAGTGTTTTCTTCATTTTGGAACAAAAAGTAATCAATGGGATGTGGCAAAGTAAAAATCCCTTTAATTGGGGGGGGTGGGGGAAAGGGTGCCTATAGCTGTTAAAAGTCCTGATTGTTGATAGTACATTTTTATTCATTTGAACACATGCAAAAATGTAAGAACCTAATTTTTACGCTCAAACTGCCAGAACGCATTAGCTGAAAGGAGCACAATCAACCAAACCTTGCCGTCTGATTTACGTAACGCCGACAGCCACTCTCACCAGGAAAAGATTTTCTGTGGGAAGAAGGGGGTTTCTCTCTGTTTGACAGTATTATGTGTTGTACTTGGAGGAGGAAAAGGGATGTCTGTCACCCAGCAACAGAGGAAGGAGGAAAAACATTAATTAAAAAGAAAACAGAAAATGCAGTTGTAACTGTGAAAATTGGCAGGGGGAGTAAGGGAGCAGGTAGAGCACCTGAAACTACTCATTATTTTGAAATGGCTGGGTTTCAAGTTGGCAGCATCCCTTTAAACCTCAGTTATCCTACATCTCAGACATGCAACGTAAGATCTTCCAGTCCCATCTGCTGTACTTGCTTAGTTGCTCTCCGCAATCCATTTTTCTGGTGGTCTGTCTGCTCTGGCTTTGAAAGTCCCCGACTTTCAGACAGTCATTTGATTCCCCCCCTCAAGTGTCTGCAGTTTTGCTAGAACTGCAGCCTGCTTCTTGGACACTCAGGTCAAACTTCAGCCTTAAGCACACAATAGTTGATTGACGTGATTTTAATAGCATTTTAGAATACAGTTGTTAAGTCAGGGGCAGTGAGATTTTTCTAAAGGGAAAAGGGAGCACGGGTCTCAATGGCTCTAAACAGCTCCTGTCTCCGCATGTCGTCTCTTACGCTCGGCGGTGAAACACATTATCGAGTAGTGCCCGGAAAGTGGCTAACTGCGTTTGACACACGCCAACTCCCTGCCTCCACACTGGATAATTGCATTGTCAACTGTTCAGCAAAGTGGCAGGTGACACTGCAGCCGGATTGATTGTCCTAGTATGGAGGCTCCCAAGACTGTCAGCCACCCAATCGATAGAGTTTACACAAGACACCGTGACTGCATCTGTAACTAATTTCAGTTTGAACCTCGCAAGATGCGGCTGTCCCTGTTTCCTGGCCTCTATTCTTTGCTTGCATCTTCTCCCTGGGTGAGGAAGTTGCTTTTCCGCTGAAAGCCCGGCTTTATTTCTTGTTTTGGAGCTGGAAGTGAAGAAATCAATGGCGTGTTTTGTGGTTTCAGAGTTGAGGGGCATTACAGCACATGGCTAACTAGCAGCTCCAGTTTTGCAATCAATAGGCTGATCAATTGATTAAATTAGCACTGATTTTTCTTTCTTCTTTCCAGCCTAGAAAAGAATTGCTTTGGGGGGGGAAGAACATATGGGTTTGCCCCGTGAAATTTAGCCCTTGGTTTTCCAGTCCTTGGCTGTCTTTCCCTTACAAATACCACCTCTGTGCTCATCATTATTTAAAACAAACTGCACGGAGCCCTGCCGCTGGCAGCGGCCAGCTGTAAGCCGGGGTGTCGCTTTCAGCCGTTCGCCAGCCTCGCTGCTTCATGCTCGGCTGCCTTAGAAAAGTCATCCTCCGAGCTCTGCTGTGCTGCTTTATTATTGGCAAAGTTGCGACATTCCTGTGATCCCTGTCAGTGGTGCTTATTGATCCAGTGATGTGAATCTGCTTAGTGATTCAAGATTACTTTAATTCTCCCTCTTCCTTTTTTGTTTGTTTCCACCCTCTCCCCAGGGGAACAGAAGCTTTCAGATCCACCTTTCCCTGACTGTGGAAAACGAGCTGTAGCTGCAAAGACCGTGGCTGTTGCTGCTGCTTTTGTACTTCAGCTCTGGGTTTTGAAGAGCAGCCTTTGAGATAGACATGAGACTGTTCTCACCTTAGTGCATCACGCCAGCATGAGGCTCTAGAAGGCAGCCCTGTGTCAATGGCCACACCAGATCCAGCCATTGGTCCGAGTGCATTCTCCCCTCTGCAGCCACGATCTGCACCTGATGGGTTATGGAGAGGTGCAAAAGAAATCTCTGGAATCCTCCTCAGCGCTGTGAGGGGTGGAGAAGCCTCTTCCCCGAGCCTTGCAGCAGCTGGTTCTTTCCCTGTACAGCAGAGCTTGCCTGCCCTTTGTTCAGCACGCTGCTGCGAAATGATGCTTATGGTCGTAAAATTATATGGCCCCTTTCTTTGGAGGCAGCTGTTCCTCTGATCTGTTAGCAAAGATCACTGTAAGCATCCAAGATGCTGGTAAGCAGTCAGGTCTGTGGAAGCCCGTTTGTGCCTCTGTGGGAGCTAATCGACGGCATCAGATGGATGCATCTGCTGTTTCAGGTGTACGCTGTAACAGCAGAGTTGGGCATCAGTTTTCCAGGTAAATCACTGTTCAGCTTGAAGTGGATCTGGCTCCAGAGATATGAAACCCTTGTCTTGCAAGCAGCTTTTCTTGGCCTCGGAATGTCACTTTACTGCAACAGGCTGGGAAAGTTATCAGAACTATTCTATCCCTGTTTGTGTTAGGAAAAAATCAGGGCAAGATTTGTCCAAAAATACAGCTAGGGAAGTGTTACCCATCTGCTGAAAGGCTGCTGTTCAGGATGGCCTCTTCTCTACCGCCTTCTTGTTTTCAAGAATCTGTAATGGCTTTCTCTTTCTTCCCAAACACCTTTTAAAATCCGATGGCATTCGTGCCACCTTGTCCTCTTAGTACTAGTTTGGGATACTTCAGCAGCTGATGAAATAAACCCAGTTTAGAGCCGTTCTCGGGAAGTGTGTGTGAGGCCTGGCCGTGTGTCTGCATAAACTACTTTTATTGCCTTCATTGTTTTTACTCTCCAAGAAGCCAACGAGTGACATTTCGTTAAGAAAATAGAGTGAACGTGCAGGAAAGGGAGGTTGTGTAGAAGGGGGTGAGTGCAAGAAGTGTAATTAGCAAAGGCTACGGTTCTGGAGATTTACGGGAGGTGCGGTTTTTTTTCTTCTTTCCTGAACACGTGTAAATTACCTGCGAGCAGAATGAATGCCTCTTCCCTGCCAAAACAGGCCCCAGTGGAGCTGCATGCCCGTGAGATGGATTTGGATTTAGACCCACTTATAGAATTTACATGAAATTCTGGATTTCTAGAGTATTTCTAAAATAGATTTCTCTCACACACACACCTTTTTTGGTGGCCAAACAGGAGAAATGCTCGTTATGTAGTTGACTATGACCTTCTGCATAAGCAACGTCTAGTAGCTGCATTCCTAGTGGTGGTGCAAATAATACTGCTAACAATTTTCTTTCTCAGTCTTGTTTGAAATAATCATTAAATGTGTAGAGAACAGCTGACTTACCTGCCCAGATAGGAGTTGAGGAGCAGAGGTGGGACACAGTTAGGTCATAGAATCATAGAATGGTTAGGGTTGGAAGGGACCTTAAAGATCATCTAGTTCCAACCCCCTGCCATGGGCAGGGCCCCCTTCCACTAAACCAGGTTGCTCAAAGCCTCATCCAGCCTGGCCTTGAAGACATCCAGGGATGGGGCATCCATAACATCTCTGGGCAACCTGTTCCAAAGGTTCCAAAGGTAAGGTCCCTCCTACCTGTGCTGATGAAATTTGGCTGTGGTCGTTTTGGTCTGCGCTGGTGTGGTTGTCTTACCTTTCCGCTCCCGAGGCTTCCAGTCTGCGTGTGAGCTCACGCCTGCGCAGGAGCCAGCAGTGCTGCCAGCACCTGAAGCGGCATATGTTGTCGCTTTGACCATCTGCCACGGAACACGATGGAGAAAAGGAGGGACTTGTATGTGAGGCCCTTTTATCCGTTCTGTGAATTTGCTTATATGTCGTGTTAATGACTCGTGATCGTAGCTGGAGCCACTGTTCACTGGGATGGAACTAGATGATCTTTAAGGTCCCTTCCAACCCAAACCATTCCATGATTCTATGTTGAGGTGACTGGCTGTCAGAGATTGCACAAAGGCAGTGAGATGTGAGCAGTGCAGAGGTCAGAGAGGATGCTTAGGCATAGGGGTCATCTTAGGAGAAACCAAAGTGCTACGAGAACTTAGAGGGAGAAAATGATTTCTGATGAGATTTATCTCCAGCCATTCTCAATCTGCACATGGAATAAGATGGGAAGAGTTTTCCAGTCTCCTTCAAGCTCAGCTGATCCCTGTAGCCTGACGGTGCCTGCAGCCTTGCAGCAGTGGTGTGTGGTGTTGGGTTTTTTTTTTCCCTCTTCCCTATTTCAGAAACAGTGTTGCTTGTGTAGAGTTCCTAAATTTTTCAGAAGCTGCCTTGAATTGGTGCTCAGGCAGACTGCTCCGAGGCCAGCCCAAGCAAAGCTGTGTATACAGTGCTGGAGGGTGGCAAGCGCTCTGGGTAAGTGATCTTGATAGGTACATTCTGATTGATGGGGGAGTTTGTCTCCCAAACTGTCACAGGGTTTATAGAGGTGCCACTCAATACCAGTGCTGGAATTGCTTGTCAGAGCACCTTGCAACAAGAGCAATGGGGATTGGAGACAGAGCTGTAACTTTGTTTTTTCTCTGCTTAATGGCCCCGGCGTCTGACCTGCCTGCTCACTCCTGTTTGTCTGGACCTTAAGGAGGCAGCTGGGATTAAGACTGTCAGAGGATTGTGCGGCTTTAGCATCAGGAGGCTAATTGTATCGGGACTGGCAGCGTGTGACAAGTGGTTGCCTCCTACCAAATGCACAGCAAGAGCAAAAAATTCTCCAAAGAGGAAGATACAGGAGAGTCAGCATTTTAGTTTGTTCTTTTTTCATCTGAAAGCAGCGTTTTCAAATTCACGTGTTGAAATTATGTTCCTCAGGCCTTGGGTGACTCTTGCAAGAAGAGTCACAGCTGCTTCTGTGAATAACAGGTCGTGTCTCCTGTGAATTCCTAGGTCAAACTCACAACTTAACATTCAGTTGTCTGATTTCACTTTATTAACACGTTGGGATAAAGCTTTGGTCCCGAGCATTGACCTCTGGAGAGCGGCACTGGCTTTAGAGGTCCCCTCTAGGCAGTGTTGCTGATGGCCAGGAATTACTGTGCAACCTTTGGAAGCTGAGCCTTGCTAGAGGGACCCTTCCCCATTCCCAGTGCACAGTATTGACTTGCAGATCACTCAGATGTAGTGGTAAGGGGTCCTCTGGCAGCTCCTATTCTCCTCTAGCAGGTCCAAAACAATGCGGTTGCAAAGGCTGTTTTATTCTGCTCGACACCCTCTGCGCTCCATTTCATGTTTTCCGTGCTCCTGGATGGCATACAGGAGCTGGAAGTTGTGAGCCCTCTTTACATTTGGGCTGAGTTAGTGAGAAGCAGGTGTGATCCTATCGGGCCTTCCTTGCATTTAGTGGTCCTCTTAATCCATTTATAACAACGCTTGTCCAGAAATCTGGTTTGAATGAGCCTGAGATGAATGAATAATGTCAAGCAGTTCAGACGTCAAATATTTGAACAGCTGCGTGGGTGTTTTCACTGGCTTTATGCATGGAAACAACCCCAGGAAGTTAGACAAGGAGGGTCAGGTTGAAATTGTGGCACCAAACCCCAACCTGCCGGAACTGGCCTCAAAAATCCATCCCTGCTGCGGATGGAAGGGCATTAGGATGCCAGTAGCGGACCGTTCACTCCACAGGTGATGCTGCACTGAGCTTTGCATCCTGTTTTTTCTCTTGCGTGGAGTGGAAGTACTGGGATTTATGGACCTTTTGATTCACATTGGAAACATTTTGTGTATTTTGTCTTTCCTTTTTTTTTTTTTAAGCAGCTTCTGAAGTCCTAAAATTGATAGCACAGCTAATATTGAGTCTTTTCTGGGTTTGCAGGGGTTACTTGGTTTAGCATGCAGCTTCTGAATCAGGTTGGGTTTTTTACTGTTCTTGGTCAGGCTAAAAAAACAAAAAAAAAGAGAATCCATATTTGTTGAAAATCTGAGAGTTGGATCACCTCATTGTCGCTTCCTTCAGGCCTTGGCCTGGGGGTCCTTGTTGGATCAGAAAAGAAAATTTATCCTTCTCCTGACCCTCATCTTCACCTATGAACTTCTCTGTTATGCCCCCCTCCCACCCACCCACCCCCGACTGAAATCCTGATGTGTATCTGTCATCGTAACATGCTGTCCAAACCCTTCCCCTCAACGCTCCCCATGCTGGGAGGATAGTACCCTGTTGGCACTGCAGTGGTTCCTGTTATAGACCTAGGTTCAGCAAAACCTCTGGAGTATTTTCCTTTCAGACTTAAAAAGGATTTACTTGAGTACAAAGGTTTTGAGAGCAAGGACACCAGGATTCTGAAGTCAAGGTGCCTTAATATTTGTAAATTGTATCGCAGTAAGCAGATCTTCTTTTCTTAAGCTCTAACCATAAACCACTAGTTGGCTCGAGTCACTTGGAAACAAAATTGATGGAAAGGTGCATGTTTGCGATGTGCTTGGCATCCTTGCAGAGAGAGGGACACAGGGAGCAGTCCCACTTACGTTCACTCTTTTGGACACCTTTTCCCCAGCCAGGGCGCTTGCTCCACATATTCATTGTCTGGCTGGTGCTCAGATCACCTCTGGGACTGGCCAAGTCACAGCTCCAGCTTTGTATGATTTATGTCTCCCACAGCTACAAGAAAAATGAAGACCTGTGTGTCCAAAGTTTATGGCCTTTGAGAAGTGATGGGCTAAAGTAATGCCAGGTGCAGTAACACCATCCCCTGCAGGTTAAATGCCATGCCTGTAAATTACCACCCCGTCGCCCGCTGCGACTTCTAAGGCAGCTTTGAAAGACCATCCAGCTCCCTTGACAGGTCTCTCTTACTCCTCTAAATCTTCTCCCAAACGTTGTGATGAACTGAAGGAGTCGAGATTTACTAGATGAGCCATTGCAGCAAGAGAAGGCAGCCTGTGGCATGTGTTGGCTGCCAGCGTGCAGCCGGCATGTGAACCACTTTGGAAGGGGGCTGCTGGAAGGGGGCTGCCCCAGTGACACCGCAGAGCTGACCCGCAAGCGTAGCTCCTGCAGTACCCGGCACAGGCAGGGGATGCTGCATCGACCATGCTAGTTTTGTTACCTCTGCTAAAAATGAAGGCTGGCAATTACTTAGAAGTAAAAGGTAGTTTACGCTTCTAGGGAAAGGTTAGTCTTAAAATCATTGCCATGCTACAGTTATCACTCGTTAAGGACCTTCTTTATATTCAGGGAAGAGAAATATCAAATCCATATAAACAAATTTTATTGGGGGCTTAATGAATCAGTGAGAGCGTCCATTCCTAGAGAGCGACAGTAAAAAACTGTGCCTGCGTGGTGTCCTTGGAAATGAGACCTTCGCCTTGCCGTGCTCCCTGCACACATCCTGACTGTTAAAAACACAGCTCGCTCTTCTGGGCTGGGAAAGTGCAAGTGTGCTGCTGGCAGCACGAGCTTGTGTAAGTGGGCTGGTGGGAGCCCAGCGGGATGAACATACTCAGACATCTGTAGCACTCCGGGCTACCCTAACGCTTGGGAATGTCCTTATTCTTCAGACATGCACCTTATATGCAGTGCTTTGACATTAATTTTAGCCTGTCTTCTGCGTTTAGAACTGCATCCACAGTGCAGAAATCTGCTGCAGAACTGAGTGCAAACGAGGACCTTGCATCACCCTAGGATTCAGGAGATTTTTGCTTAATTTCCAGTCCCGTGGGAGAGAGCACATCCAGTGTTAGATCTCCTAAAGAGTAAATATATGTCATCTTTAGTTTCCCTTCTGTTAATAAACCTGAGGCAGCAAATGCTGTGTGAAGGTTCATCTTTGTAGGTGTTTGTGCACAGGTTCAGTTAAAAGAAGCCGGGTTACAGTCAGCAATAACACAGTCAACAAAATGCTTGAGAACCAAAATAAATGTGTGTATTGTTAGAAAGTGGCAGTTGTTACACAGTTCAGGCTTGGGTGGAACTTATGTTTGCTTCCTGCTGTAACTGGGACTGGGCTCCTGTCTGATCCACCTGTGTTGGAAGTGCAGGACTCTTGTTGACTTGCGCTAGAATTTGCTCACGTAAGAATTACTTATAAGGAGCTGTTAATGACTGTTGAGTCTGATTGTTCTGGGGTTTTTTTGTTTTCCTCTCATAGAAACAGGTTTGCTATTCTTGAATGTTTTATATTGTAATAGTTTAAACCATGATGAAATGCATTTTAAAAAGGTGTTTTTAATTGTCTTTTAGCCTCTGCCTTCTGCATCTGAATTAGAGACTAATTCAGAACATCCCTGTGGCGTTCTCTTACCTGCTAGTAGTGTAGTTTGTGTTAACCACTTGTGTGAAGCACAGCCTGCAGACTGGTCCTGTTGCACCATCCGTAGGAGATCTCGTACACTTCATCTCCAGTTCAAATGCTCATCCATGTGTGTTATTTTCTTCCAGGTTCTGGGTTTATCATGTGCAGTGGCAAGGAGAATCCAGATAGCGACGCTGACCTGGATGTGGATGGAGATGACACACTTGAATACGGGAAACCACAGTATCGTTTTTGAAAGGCTCTTACTGAGAGGGACCCTAGAAGTGGATCTTCAGCTAGCTTTCATACAGCTCTGCTCTGGGTGGTGGTGGATAATCTGTGTCCAGCCCTACTGGAAATTACACCTCTTTCTCCAGTTACCATGTTATTTGAACTGGATTCCCAGTTAGTCCCTCTGAGATCCTTCTGTTGATGCAGTGTTACTTCGGAGCCAGTTGGTGAAGTCTGTAGGAGACATTGCAAGGGATCAGAGTTCCTGTTTCATAAGCAATCTGTTGTCTCCATCCAGGTTTCTTCCATATGGAACTCCTGCAAGGGTGTTAGGCAGACACTGACTTAGCTGTCATGAGGGGGAATGTATAGCCAGAGAACTAGATTTTATTGAAATCTATACCAGCTTTTAAGACTGGTACAAAGCCACAACCCTTAGCTGGTGAAAGATCTCTGTACCTCAAACAGAAATAGTGGAATTGTGCAAGTTAGGATTGCAGAGGTTGAGGAATTGGTTTTCCCTTCTAAGAGGCTGTGGTAAAAAACTTTTGTTTCTTTCCACCTAAACCAAAAGCTTAATCCAGAACTTAAAAGCAAGTCCCTCCATGGATACTAGCCCCTCTCCTTTTGAGGTTTTCCCAGCCAGAATGAATTTGTTCTGTATCCCACACAGTGTCCTAACCATCTGAAAAGCCTTTCCACTGTCTGCAGCAAGGCTGTACGTTCCTTAACCCTTTGTGCTCAGGTACACAGAGGCAGACGTCATACCTTGCACTGGGGAAGAGCCAGGTGAAGCCAAAGAGAGGGAGGCGCTCCGAGGTGCTGTTTTAAAGTAAGTACTCTGCCTTTCTAATTTGCTCTCGTTACTTTTGGGGAATATAAATTCATGGAAAATACCCTTTGACTTGAGCACAAGGGTCTCAACGAGAGAGACTTAAAGAAGCAGTAGTGTGATGGGTGGGTCTCCATTTCTACCCGTGCAGCCTCCTAAAGGCTCCCTGCACACTCTCCCTATCTCAACCACTCCGCTGCCCAGCCAGTGCCACCTTCTCCCTGAACAGAAGGTGAATTCTGTCAATGGGGAAACTGTCCAGTGCTAAGGCCTTAGTGTCCCATTGCTTCACGGTGGGCTGTGGCCTCGGTAGTAGTATAACGTGATGCCATCCGAATCTTGTTGGGCACGTTAGGAGTCTGGCACCCAGGGTATTATTCCATTGCTTCCTATTATGTGCTGTGGGCTATACAAACAAATCCTTCTTCTCTTCAGCTCTGGCGTTGGGGCAGGATGTGTGCTCTGCCCATGTACCTATGTGGAGAATGTAGGCAGCCAGTGTTCAGGGCACTTGGGGAAGCATTTCAGGCAAATAAAATTAGTTTTAACAGGGAGCTAGGATTGCTTTCCAAGCCCTCTGCCCTGCATAAAACAGGGCTTAAATTACCCCTCTATCTCTTTCACTGAGTGATCCTGTAAGGTCAAGGTTGAAGTGATTGATAGAGCAGTGAAATGAAGTTTTCTTACTGCTTAGCCTGTCACAGACACTAGTTCCAAATGAGGTTCCACTCCATAGAAAAGTGGCATTTGCCACACTGGACCCAAACCATTGGTCCGTTCAATACTGTGCTGACCATGCTAGTCCATAGGCAGGGCCTCAAAGATGCTGGAGCTCCTTCACAGTCGGGACAGTGGAACTGTAGTAGGATATCGGAGAACCTGAGGCCAGGAGACCCAGTCCTTCATGTGGCCTGCACCTAACATTGTTTTGCTGTTTGGGCAAGGTCCTTGCATGTTTCCTGGATGTGTCTGCCCATCTCTAAAACAAGAGAGGTGATGTTGCTTGTAAAAGCACTTTGAAATTCTGGCAAGTTTCTGTAGCAGAGCAGCTGATGCAGTGGCGCATGAGCCTGCATTACCTTTTGAGTGCAGCTGTCTCAGCACGTAGCGCTAAAATGTTCCACGCTCACGGGTGTGCAGCCTGCTCACAAGATTCCTTTCTCGTACCGTCTGTTACCGGCTTGCAAGTGAATGGACAGGGTTAGGAGTTGTCTGTACATCAGTGCTGCCATTTTTCAAATACGGAGATGGAAAAGATGAGGCTTATGAAGGCCTAAAGTTATTCTTCAAGGGAGAAGCTGTTGCAACACAGAGGATTTCTGTTCACGAGTAAGGTTTTCATCTTTGAAACTGTGTTCAAAAATGAGCCGTAGGTCACAGGTGCTGCTTGAATCCCGAGCCTTCAGTCAGCACCACAACCCCTGTGGGATTCAGCAGAGGTCGCAGCTGGAAGTGCAGGTTGAGAAAACACGTGTGGAAATGTGGACTAGCAACAAAACCACCTCCTGCAGCAGGCCAGCCGCTCACGTTTTGAAGCCTAGACTGACAGATAGAAGTATTGAGAGAGAGAGAAGTGATGGGTGGAAGAGTTAGCTTTTTCCAAGCAGCAAAATTTTCCATATTCAACCTGCAGCATTCTGCCCTTTTCTCTTTTAGTGGTGGCACACCCAGTACTCGAATAACACCGGAGTTTTCTAAATGGGCCAGCGACGGTGAGTGTTGAACTTGTGAATTATTAATTTGTATGCTGCAGGAAGCCAGACAGATATTCCATATCTTCTGATTGGCAGTAATTAGGCAAATGATAGCTATGAATGCTCTCGCACAGTACTAGCAGATATGTATGCACATACAATCACACTGTCTTTTTGAAACTTTGCAGCACAATTAACTGTAGTCAGTGGCAGCCACGTTAACTGCTGTGGTGATAAGAGGTAGGGCTTGGATTGACTGTCTTGTCACTAAAACACAAACCGCTGAGGGAGCCATCGGACCTTGACTGTGTGATGGTGGTGTTCAGCTGCTGGGGGTTCAAACTACACAGGCACCTGTTGCTTAGGCTTTTTCAGCTGCTTTCTTATCTTCCCTTCTTTGAAAGAGTATACTAGAGACTTGTGTCATGATCTGTTGGGTAGGTCTTACCCTTGCTGGCCTCTGCGTAGCAAGGAAAGCCTGCAGCTGTGAAGCCTTCACCTTTAGAGTGGGAACTCTAGGATCTGTCCAACTTCATGACCTGTAGTTGAGACTCCGGAGCAAATAAGTGAATGAAACTGTACCTTTGCATTCATTATTTGGAAGCTCATAGCATTAAGTAAGGGAGACGGGGGTGTTAAACCCATTTGACTGCTGGGGTTTTTTTTATTTGATGCCAGCAGCACTGGAAATGTAAGCAGCAACCTAGTGGAAATATGAGAATAATAAAACCTGGCGCTTTCCAGCTGTAGATGCCAAATCCATTTCCAGAGCTGGGCAGTGCTGCTCCAGCTCCCTTAGGAAGGGAACTGAAGCTCAGCGACCTGAAGAGCCTTGTCCCAATGATTTTGTTCCTTGCTCTGTTACTGTAATGCTTTGGGCACTTGATTCCCAGCCTTGAAAGTACCTACAAGACATAACTGCTTGTCAGTGGAGGGGGGTGGGTAGAACCAGTTTTGCCAAGGGCACGATAACTAAATGGAGAACATAGGATATCTATCGCAGGCATCTTCCTCTGTGGGGTAGGCAATCACAGTTATTTTCTGTGATGTAGGAGCTTGTAGGTGTGTTCAGCTTCAGCAACTACAGCCACAGAGGTGATGAGGAAGCAGCCCTGATGGCACTTGCTGTGAGCTGTTTTCTTCATACCTGTTACCTGAACCTGCAGCCCAGGTGCTGGCCCCAGTTCATCTGTCTCATCTCCAGCTGGTATCTCACACCCCCTCAGGTGCTGGGAGGAGCCGTGGGAATGCTAATACTAGGAGACCTATGAGCAGGCTGGTCTGTCGTACTGGTGACCTGGCAGATATTTCTCTCCCTGTCTGTGTCTGTCTCAGAAAAGGGAGAAGCTGAGAGCAGCGTCTGGGCTGGGTGGATTTGCTCCTGATCCACCTTTCTAGAAGTACCCTTTGGCGAGGTACACATCACACCGTTTTGAATTTAATCCTGGCAGGTCTGTGAGGGTCGGTCAGTATGAAGTGGGGAGAGGGCAGGGGTTGTATCTTCAGCCCTGAATCATAGAAGGGTTCTCTCCGGAGCCGGGGACCTCCCTGCCAGACAGGGACACGTAGCATTGGTCTCTCTCTTTCTGAGAATCAGCATGAAAATGACTCATCAGGCTCCTCTGCTCCTGAAACTGTGACTCGTTCAGACTACTTCATTGCAATGACCAAATGCTCTGTTACTCACTTGTCTGTTCTTCCCTCGACAGAAATGCCCTCAACGAGTAATGGGGAAAGCAGTAAACAGGAGACCATGCAGAAGACCTGTAAGAACAGTGACATTGAAAAGTGAGTGTGAAGTGGCTAGCTTTCATGTTTAATGTTTTGAAGAACCATAGTGTCCCATCTGGTGTTCCCAGAAGTAGTGCTAGTCTGAGGCTAAGCATGTTTGAAGCTATTACTGCTGAGAAGGGAAGTTGTGCTCCAACATGAAGCCTGGGCTGAGAATTATTAGTGTCCTCGCTGCTGCTGTGTCCACAGAGGGGCTGTGGGGAGTTCTCACCTTGGCAGGTACCCAGTGACAAAGAACTGAACACAGCTTCCAGAGGGTTTCTCCACTGCAAACTACCTTCTTTTAAAATACGTAAATAGATACATCTCTGTTTTCCACCATATTCTAGCTACGATGGGTTTTCAAATATGTTGTGTGGTGCCTAGACTAGAGCTGGGACTTCAGATGGGAGGTGAAGATTCAAAACCACTGTAACCTGACACAAGCAATTAGCATGTCAAGCTGTGCTTTGGTGTGGGTTTTTTTTTTTTGTTATTCTCCCTGCAAGATTTCTGTTACTAATCTATCAAGGGATCCTGGTTTTACTGGAGAAGTTACCTTATCGTTGCATCTTGGTTTTTGAGGGCATGGTCTCTATTCTGTTTTCTCCATGGTACCTCTGTGTTCTACTCTCTATCTCTCCAGCAAAAGGGAATCCCAGCAGCCCCATAACTTGGCAGAAGCCTCACTGAGAGAATTTATTTTCCCTTAAGATTCCGATTTCACCTTTGTGTGGTTGCTAATGGAAATACTACATTGGTTCCTGAGTTATTTACCTGCAGCCCTTCCAGTTGATTCAGAAGTTTAAGTCCGAGTGTTTGAATATACAATAGTGCAGGAGCTCCTGGCCATCTCCTATCTTCCCTCTTTCTGCTGAGTGGATATCCTGCAGCCTAGTCCAGGATAGAACCAAATGGTTGGATCTGCACTGTGCATTTGAGTAACAGCTTCTATCCTCAACATCCTTCCACATGCTGCTAGGGTGACCTACTGCTCGGGCAGATTTGACAATCCAAGCCTAAAACTACAGGCTGCCCTGGACTGCAGTAATTGGGATGGGACAAGTTCGTTATTGCCTGACATAAAACATTACCTCAGGAGCAAGCGATAGACAAAATAGCTTGAATGAGGTGGAAGCAGTATGGGTTTTAGACAGCATTTACAGTTTGGGGATGAAGCCCACTGATAATTTGGGATAGGGAAGAAATCTTGTGGTAGCATTAAGCTGCCTTTACATAAAGTTCAGGGATTTTTCTTGTTTCAGTGGGGTTTTTTTGGGGTGTTTTTTGCTTTGGTTTTATTTGAGGTGTGTTCAGCTTTGGGTTTTTTGTTCGTTTGTGGAAACTCTGTGCAGCAGAGGAAACTTTAACACTGCTTTGCTGTCTTGGCACTTTCCTTCTTACAAGGCTTTTCATTGGCACATCCCAAACGTGGGCTCTCTGCTGGTCGATGCTTCTCGATGAGCAGACTTTGGCCAAAGACCACTGAGTTAGGGAGCTCACAGGTCAGTGCAGAAGCAGCTTTGTCCTTAGAGTGAGCCCACCGTTGTGTGCTGTCTTGGTGGCAAGGACTCGTCTCTTCTGCCCTAATCTGTCAGCCTGCCTCAGCTGCTGCTTGGCTTCCCTTTGGGCCTCCTGCCTGTCAGCCCAGCAGCCTTCCACCCTCCCAGATCCACTCCTATTGAAAATCTTTAAACTGCAGGAGCTGAAAGGATTTGACATTTTCCAGAACACTTGAGCTCAAGTGATAAAATTGACATAGCTTTAATAATCTGATCAAGGAGGCTTTAGCTAGCACCTTTTGAAGGATCCTGGAATCCTTTCCAAACAACTCTCATGCTAACACCACTGAAGTGGGGGAGCGTGTCTGTGTGTGTGCAGACGTGTGCACACCTTGCTCCGCAATAACCTTGCCCCGCTAAAGCTTCAGGTCTGCAAAAGGTGCAGAAAGGCAGCAAAACCCAACAGAAATTAAAGGAGAAGTCTTAGTGTCTTGCTGAGTCTTTCCAATAATGTTGTTTTTTTTGAAAGTAGCAGGGAGAGCTTTTTATTGAAATTGCTCTGTTTCACCGAGATTCAGAAAACAGGGTGGTGTTTCAGGTGGAGAATTCCTAGCTGCTTGGGTTTGGTTTTATTTTTCCCCCCTCTCTTCCTTTCCTTTGAGATTTGTGCATGATAAATAGTTTCTGTCCTGCCATTTAAGGAGTCTGAACGCTCTGTGTGCTTGTCTGTGTAGAGGGGTTCTGTTAAATTAATTGATAACAGGGATCAGAGCTAGAAGCCTACAGAAAAGGAGGGGGAAGGGTTTCACTCTGTCTGCCTGCTTCCCACTCCACTGCTGAGCCATGATATATGGCGACCCAGCCCAACAGGCTAAATTGATTCATCTCCAGTTCCTGTTTCTTAATCTGGAGCTAAATTGGTTTCATTTTTCTTGTTTTGGGTGGTGCTTACAGGAAGTTTTTGGCAGCATCACTCTACTCCATTGTTTATAACTTTAATTTTTGCCTTTAAATCTGAGTGTTATTGATTGGCATGTTAAACCCGGTGTAGCAGCTGATTAGCATTTTTAAAAGTGTCCAGAAGCACATGGCTTACCACCTGTGTCAGCCGCGCTCTCCGTTAGAGCAGCGGCTAATAGAGTTAGCAGCGATCCGCATATTGATCCTTCTCTCAAGTATGACGTTCCTTCCCCCTCCCCTCTTCCAAAAATAAGACTGGGCAAGGAGAGCGGTGTGGTTTTGTTTGGTTGGTTTTTAATTCATTAATACAGTAAGTACAGCAGGCGCTCCTCCTTTTGGCATGCAGCTGGAGCTCTTTGCTTGAGGAAGTTAATTTAATCTCAGCCCAGGTTTTCGTGGAAGACTCTTGCATGTAGAACGACTAGATGGGGTTGAGGGCGAGTCTGTGCTTGTTGCCCGGCTCCTTGTGCCGTGCCAGGTCATCAGTAGCTTGGGCAGGTTGACCTCACCTGCGTTGTGTGGTACTCAAATGGCAGCCACAGGTAGGGAGAGACACGGTGCCGGTCCCACCTCCCCGTCCCAGCGCGGCGGGGTGAGCGTTTCTCATCTCGCCACGGTGAGGTGTCTGGGAGTCACCCTGGGATGCTGAAGGCTCTTGGGGAGAGCTACATCAACTCAAGCTGTAGCTTGGCTTGGAGAAAGCAGCCGGTCCCTAATTGCCCAGGCATGCTCCCCAGCGCCTCCGCCGACGTCATGCTCTCAGCCGAAGCACCGTCACGCACGGAGAGCTGCAAGAAGCACTTTCCCTGCAGAAGGTCTTCCTCCCTCCTGAGATGCTGCCCGCGAGGGTTCTGGTGCCATTTTGAAACCGAGGTTCCCCGGGGTTAAAAGCCAGCATCTTAATTCAGAGTGCCAATGTTCAATTTTGCTTTCTGCCACCAGACTAGATTGCAGGCCAGCGAGAGAGTCTGGGTTAGTGGCCCACTGGGTCACCTCCCATTTGTTTTCCTCAATTTTGTGTTGTCATAAATTCATTCCAGCCCGTTGTGGTTGATCAGTTTATCTCCGCCGGGGCAGGGAGCGCCGCGAGCATGATATATGGCACAGAGCATTGTAGCCAGCCTCTCCATGAATCACTCCAGCTGTTTGGTGTCAGCCCCAAAGCAAACAGGACCCGGCCACTGAGCGTTGACTACGATGAGCTCAGTATGGGAAGAGACATGACGTATGAATGTTTATTTAATAATTCTCTAATATTTCCAGCGGAGTGTGGCTGTGCCTTCTGGGGGGGTGAAAGCCAGGAAGGGGAGGGGGAGGTTGAAGAGGGAAACTCTAATCTGTTGGGGTGGGTCATAAATCAGGCAGACAACATCATTAATCAGGGATGGGACAGAAGTGGAAGGAGGTGGGACTGGAGCTGCCATCCTTGGTGGGAAGGGGGCTGTGCTCTTCTTTTTTTTTTTTTTTTTTTTTTTTTTTTTTGGTAAAACAAATCTTGTTTCTGATTCCGCCTGGCCCCAGACGCGCTGCCCGCATAATAGCAAACCCGGACGCAGGGCTGTTTCAGTGAGTATGCTACGTCGGCTATAAACCTTGCGATACTAGCCTGCCAAGCATTAAATCCCTTTATAATTATCTTCTTTATATAACACTTCATGCTCATCATGCTTCATTGGATGAGACGCTCATTGGGTTAAAAAGAGGGTTTTAGAGATAAAACGCAATTGTGTTTGTTTTTTTTCTCATCTCCTCTTCCCTCCCCTTCCCTCCCACCTCACCTCTTTCCAACCCAGCTGTTCCTAAAGCATCAGCTCAGAGGGGCTCTGGCATGGCAGCACAGGAAGGAGCATCAGTGAAAATTAAACCGAGTTTAGGTCGGGGTCCTTGTGCAAAGAGTCAAGCGTGCAAGAGCGGCCGGAGAGGTAGCAGTGTCTGTCGCAGGGACCCTGTTCCCGGGCAGAGGGGTCGAGACGGGAGCAGAGTGGGTGTGAAGCCAGAGGATTAGCAGAGGCCTGAAAGGGAAGGAGCCACGCTTAAGCTGGTGTGTCAGAGGGAAACAGAAGCTGTTGTGAATTCACACTAGAGGATAAGCGCTCCCCAGCCCTTCTCCATGGTGTCACACCATTAATGGGCTTTGGTGGGAGACAAGAACATCATACAGCAAAGACAGAATTAAAAGATTAACTTGAGTCATAAGTGAACTAACCCTTTGTGCTCCACTAAGAGCGTGGTGCTGGTGGGCTCAGTCCTAGATCAGCCCGCGTAAACTTGGGACAGGGTCCAGGAAGCTGAACTGAAGCGTGGGATTGTCAAAGCCAGGCTGAGGAAGCGCTGCTGGGCTGCTGCTTGTGTCCAGTTTTTTACCTTTATTAGGTCCTTCCTTTCAGTAATTCAGGAGTACGTAACGGGTGCTTGTAACGCGTACTGGTGTTCAGGGCTGGAAGGGTGCGTAGGCAAGTGCTCCGTTTCTTTATGGAGTGAGACTTCGCCCTTGCTTCATGCTCTAGGTTGTGATGGTGGAGAGCAGGGTGCTGGGCTGCATTTCTTTATCCCTCTCCCTCTTTGAACCATTTGGGTGGAATTGCTTGTGCCAAGGACAGTCTCAAACGTTACTACCGGTGCACCAACTGACATGGTATCAGTGTCGTGGTTCATCACAGGCAAGCGGTTAACGAAGCTCGGCGAGGTGAGCTAACTGTACGAGCTCAGACCAGGGAGAAGACGTTATCTCTGTTCAGTGCAGCTGTGTCCAAAGATTGGGTCTAATTCTCATGCCTTGGGGCAGTTTGCTGTAGATCTTCATACCGGGGCACTCACACATACACACTTTCTCTTCTTTCTGTTGAACCCGTGATGTTTTAGAGCGAATTGCCTGCAGGCTTTGCGAGTGGTAGCATCCCTGTCCCGTAACTGCTTGAAAACCCCAGGAAGGAATTTTATTCCTATGCTGGGGGCGTGGTTTAGGCATCTTGACATTCGTGTCTCTTTGCCTGCCTCTTCTTTTCTTTCTTTTTTTTCCCCCCCTTAGTTTCAGAAATGCTGTTAACTTTAATTTGTGGAGTTGCTTCCTGGGAGTGAAAAATCGATGGGGGGCTATCGCAGTGTGAAATTCGACTGTCACTGTTGAGCTATAGAGTTAGCAAGATGTCTTAGAAGGTAAAAAATAAATCGCGGCCCAGCAAGTGCTCAGCTGTGCTATTTCAAAGGGGATATGAGGCTGATGGTCCGTTAGAGGGTACTTCAGTTAGATGGATGATGATTCCCTGTGAAATATTGGAGTTATTCCATAGGTAAGAGAAACTTTAGCTTATAAAACACAAACAGCTGCCTTCTAGCCGCCGAATTCTGCCCTTAGATATGTGAGCAGCTTGTCAGAGAGAAGACTCGTCCCTAAAATTAGTCTGTTGTGTTTAACAATGTCTCCAGTGGAGCATTGTAGATCCTGCTGTGTTCCTTCTGAAAATATTTTGAGGATGTGACTGTTCACATCCCTTACCTATCCTGCAGGAATTTAGAGGCAGGGACTGCTTATTTTTTGTAGGAAACGTTTGCATGGTGCCCAGATGCTCTCAAGAGAAAAGTCACGATTATTTTTACGTAGGCTGCATTCCCTGTTTGGATGGAAATATCCCTTTGAAGAGCAGAAAAAGGGATCATGTTGTGCCCCGTTGGCTGCCAGTTTGCCGTCACTCTCCTGCATCTGTTGAAGGGCAGCCCTGGCTGTCTGTGTGCTGGCGTTAACGGGGCTACTGCTTTCCTTGGCACTTACCGACTGTCGTGGCAGGACTCGGTGAGTGTTTGTGCTGTGCCAGCTGCTCTGTGACAACAGGATGATTGTAATTACGGCTCTTGGTACTTTATGAGTTTCTGAGAATATAGTTAGTAAGTATAAATATGAAATAGTACCCAAAAGAAAAAATCCCCGCTTGCTAAATTCTTCTCACTAAACGATGTCTGGGACAATGGTAGAGTCTGTAATTATTTCTCTTACACTTGCATGCACAGTTGCAATACCGCCGAGGGGAGCTTACTGCTGCAAGAAGGAGTTTTAAGCCGCATTTAGTTGGAGTTTGGTAAAGATTTCCCAAAGAATTTAATGACAGAAGAATTCATTATGCCTTTCTATGTTCTCCGCCTCTGTAACACAGAACTCAGCGCTGCCTTTACAGAAGCAGTGTAATAGCAAGTAACGTAATTAATGTAGTTTTAATATCGCTGATTTTTTTTTTTTTTTGCCCTTGCTTCGGTGTCGATGCTTGTCCTAACCTTACCCGCTCCCCACCACTGCAGGCACTTCGTCCTGTTTCCCCATTCACTACTACTTTCCCTCTTCCTTTTAGGCAGTTTCTTTCCAGAAAATGCTGCTGTTTCCCACTTGGTTTCGTAAGTGTTCCTGCTTTTCCATCAGATAGCCAGCTCATGACCTGTCCTTCCTCTGCATTGCTGGTTTCCTCTTCCAGCTCTGGGACCACAATTGGTTATGCGATCCTAATGTGCCGTGGCCTCATTTAATGGCCTCATGTTTCTTTTTGAAGGCATGATTACCTTAAATGATGCTAATTCTGATCCTCTCTTTCCCCGAAAAGGAAACAGCAGCAGTGTAAAAGTTCTAGGGTGGCAGCAGCAGTTGTAGGAAGCTGTCTGGAGGAAGTGTTATCGCGCTGCCCTTGTGTGCCTCCAATCAGCGGTCATGAATGGAAGTTCTGGAAAGCGTATCATCTCCACGGTGAAGCCCTTAAAAGGCTGCAGATGAATCCAAGTGCTGCTGTAGTAGCATAGATATTTCCTGTTTATTTCGGCTGTTTGGATGCGGGCCATGGGAGTAGAAGGTAATTTCATTGTGCGCAAGGGCTGTCCGCAAAACTCGGCTGCGTGTCCAACTTTCTGACCACCTTTCAGCCCTGGGAATTTGCTATTCCTCTTTCACTTCAGGGATATTTTATAGTTTTGTGCCTTCATCGTCCAACCAAAGCTACCAATAATCCCAGGCCACCTCCAGGCCACGGTAAGATGATGGGTTACAGCTGCCATAAGTCTGCCAGTAGACAAATATACCTGCCTAGCCTACACTTGGTCGTGGTATAAACATGTTTACTTGTGGAGGGAGGAAAGTTGCAGTAGGCTGGAACCTCTAATCTGTGTGCCTCAGCAGGGGGACGAGCTGCATTTTCCATTTCCACTGCCTGCCTTTTGCGGCCCTGGCTCGTATTAAGATAGTGACCATGATGCACCCTTAGAGACCTCTTAGGGACACGATTGGATCACCAGGATGAAAGATGCATTTGAAAAGTGAACTGAGATATTAGACGTGCAATTATTTCTATTTAGGAGCTTTGTTTAGAGAATCATTTTCTAACTCAGCCTGTGCTGCCTCAACAAAACCTCGCTGCAGCAAAATACTCTTCCGTAGCGCGGCTTTTTATCGCCAAAGCTGCTTCAGTAAAGCAGTGGGATTGCATTTATTTTCTCTTTGGAACAGGGGACATAGTCTCTAAATCGAAATCAGAATGACCCATGCATTCTCTCTCCCAGCTTTCATGTCGAACCATAATTGCTCAAATGGCACATTTAAAATTTTGGCGCAAGCTCAGACTTTCACTAGCCGCCTTTTTAAATCAGTCCCAGTGGCCGGCGGATACTGCGTAGCCCTACAAATGCATCTAAACATGCTGACTCCGAGGCTCCTTCCATTCTGAACGATCAGTGGTGCCATCTGTCTCTGTTTTGATTGGGGCTGGGCACATGTGTCCCAGCGAAACACGGGCCAAAAAAAGAGAGAGAGAGAAAAAGCCAGCGCCTGAATTTACTTCCCGCTTCTGTAAAGACATTGTTGGGTTCTGTGTTACAGAGGCGGAGGAGATAGGAAAGCATAATGAATTCTTCTGTCATTAAATTCTTCAGGGAATCTTTACCCAAGTCCCTACTAAATGCGGCTTAAAACGCCTCCTTGCAGCGGTAAGCTCCCCTCAGTGGTATCGCGACCGTGCGTGCAAGTGAAATAATTCCTCAGCGCGGGGCGGGGGGAAGAGGCGACGTTTTTGGTTTGCATCAAGATGAAATTAGTCAGAAGCAAACTCTGAATTTGGCAAGCAGATGCCGGTATTAACAAGTTGTGCAAGCAAGTATAAAATAGAGGCGCTCTGTGTGTGTTTGTGTGTGCCCTTGCATGCACCCCGCTCCAAATTCACAACTTAGAACACGGAAATTAGAATGGGGAACATTGCATTATTCATAACTTGGCAACCAGAAGCCAGGGCACTTTGCCAAAATAAACTATTCTCTATAATTACAGGTGAAGCAACATTCTTTAATATCTTACAATACAAAAACATACATTAATCAAGGAAAGAGGGCTCTTTTTTATTTTTTTTCCTAGAGGACAATAAATTAGCATCCTTGCCAATTTCCTCGATACATGTGACAATGTTTTACAGGATTATAAGTCAGCCTTTTTAAAGGAGGTTAGTCTAAAAACAAATAAACCAAATAAATGAGATTTTTAGCTAAATAAAGGGGAAGCCAGCTTCTAAAATGCTGACGTCTTGCCAGAAAGTTTGCTTT
The DNA here is from genome assembly GCF_000690775.1 of Eurypyga helias. Taxonomy (NCBI): domain Eukaryota; kingdom Metazoa; phylum Chordata; class Aves; order Eurypygiformes; family Eurypygidae; genus Eurypyga; species Eurypyga helias. Next base: position 38,496 of record NW_010224051.1, read on the forward strand.
TAGCACTGCCATTTTCACAGGCTGAGGATTGCAACTTCACTCAGTGTGTTTTGACACAGCTCTACTGCAAAGAGCTTTGCTGGGCAGTTTGGTACTGCTGGGGATCTGGCCCTTTTCTGCCACAGCCAGCTCGTGTAAGCAGTGCATCGTGCCAGTCTGGTAGCCTGCATGATCTGGGGTGGTTCGCAGTCAGTCTGCCAACAGTGCCTCACACTGGCATGTTCTCACAGAGACTTAACACCCTGACAGTGAGCTGTGTCCATTTTCCCTTAAAGCTGCCTGTAAGTTTTCTTCTAAAAACTTATTTATCAATTGAAGTGTTTTGCTTGTTAGTAGCAAACTGGTTTTTTTCAGCTTTCTGTTACGTTCTTGCACTCCAGTAAGTCCAAAAGGCCTTTGTGTTTGTTGTATACCTCACACCAACTTCAGTATTGCTCACCCACACCTGCCAAAATAAACTCCCCGTATTGCTAGCTACAGCACTTGCTGCAGGTGATGCTCGCTAAAGTGAAAGAAGGGGCGGATTCTTTCACCAGCATGAAACCAGCAGCAGTTCTTGCCCCAGACAACGTAAGGCTGTGTTTAGTCACTGTCGAAACCCAGATAGCTAGGGAGTTGTGTTGAAGGCGTATGAGTGAGAGCCAAGACAGCGTTGTCGTGCTCTATCGTTGCGCAGCATGTTACAGGCTAATAAAACCTGCTCTCCTCCCTGAAACGTTGCCCTCTCACCCATATGTAAATTGGCTCCAAGGGAAGGCTTGCAATTAAGTGATTGTGCACTGGTGTTGGGGTCTTTTTTTTTTTTTTTGATTGTTTTACAAAGTCTTTAAGATTTGTGCCCCACAAAGTGAGCACCGCAGCAGGTTTTCTCTTCTCCAGCCTGGTAGTGGTTATGTTAATTGCAATCCTCAGCTGTGGTTGGATATGGCCAGGAGTGATTTCTCTGCTCCTGGAATCTTTAGCTTTATTCTGCCTTCAAAGCATTGACCAGTCTGTTTCTGATATTTATGATATGTAAGCTGCTGGCGACCTGACCTCTGCCCCTGGTGCAGGGGATGGCATGACATTCTGCGGGGATCAGGTTCTCCGCCTTGGACAAGGGAAGATACAGGCTTTGTTTAAAAATAAAGACAGCGCTCTTGGGTTTACTGTACGTTGTTTCCCTCTGCCACTCTGTTTACGGGCATACAAAACCAAAAATAAATGTATGAGGAAGAGAGGAAGGTCAGAATATCAAGTGTCAAAAGTAGCCCATGAAATTTTATTGGTGGTGCGTTTAATCAGCGCTAAGCATTTTTTACAAGGTACGTACAAACAGTGGAATTGTAAAAATTTATGGAATGCTGTGTACAGTGTGGCTGTTTATGAAGAAAGGAAAATTTATATCCAGTTGAAGTAAACCAAAGGGGGAATGCTTTACGGAGACTCCCAAACAGTGGGGTACGTCAGATGAGATCTGGGTACAGGGAGGTATGGGTGTTGGGAAGGGTTGAATGCTCTTTGGGGTGTTTCTCTGCCTCTACAGCAGGTAGCAAGTCTGCATTTTGCTGTGGCTCTCAAATAGGCAGGATGCTGGGTGCAGTGATGTATTTTTTTTCTATACAATGGAAAGGAAACACGGATGAACAGCTGCTACTGGTATCTCTGGTACGAGGCTCTTGCTCTTGGACCCATTCCAGTTTAACAGTTTCTTGAGCAGCCCTTAATATCCAGCTGGGAAGGGTTAACTGAAGCCAATCACTTTGACATCAGCATTTTTGTTTCCTTTTTGGTCCAGTATTTTGTTGATGATAAAGCACAGACTTAGTCAATTGAGAGATTCCAGAGCTGCAGTATCAGAGATAATTTAATTAACGGAATTGCTTGTGATTGCCCACTGGGACAGCGGGTAAGAATTGCTCAATTTAATTTGGAGAAACAAAGATCACATGCATGCTAATGTTTGACAAATAAGCAGCGTTTGAGTTGAAGTTTTTTTTGCAAAGCTGGGGGGCAGCCAATTCCCAGGGGAGATTTCCCAGGAGGTGATTGCTGAGTAACAGCTTGAGTCTACAGATAGGTCCTTTCCCTTTAACGTGGTACTTTTATGTCCTTCTGCTGGCCTTTTATCTGAACAAAGCAAGGATTTGCTCAAAGGAAGAAAGTTGGTTCTTATTTTTAGTGCCCAGTGGAAAGTGGAAAATGCTGTGAACAGTAGAAAAAGACACGTTGGGCACAAAGACCAAAACCGATCACGTGCTGTCTGCTAGCCCTCATAGGCTTGCTCCCTGCTACCCAGCATCCTCAGCTGGGACTGCCAGGTTGTTGAAGAGTTATCCACAAAATCCTGAGGGAACTGCAGGACCAAGCATCTTCCACAAGGAGCCCCCCATAGATGCTTTTGCTCTCACATAAACGCTCTTGCTCAGGCTCCCCCGTTTGTGGTGGTGCAGGTCCACGGTGAGCAGAGCGTGGATGTGCCCCCTCGATACGTGCTCAGCCCGGGAGGACGATGCAGGTATCGATGAGGTGGGAGCAGCACTGGGGCTCGAGGCGTTGCTCTTGGCAGCAGTTGTGCTCTGCACATCTCTCTGGAGGCTGATAAATGACGTTGGCCAAAGACGTCAGATCGGAGCGCTGAGGCGCAAAATTGTTCAAAGAGTCCTCCCACATCCAGCGTGAGGTCAAGGCGGAGCGGGGCGAGCAGGGCTGTGGAAGCCAATTCCTTCTTCCTTGTAATTCCCTCTGCCTCCCTTGGCATGGTGACTTGTGCACAGCCTTACCCCATCCATGGAGCTTGGCTTTCTGACCCTCGCTCCACCCTGGCGTGTCCCTGTAAAAGTACTGCCCAGGCTGCTCCCAGCTGTGTCCGAGCAGGAGCACACGCGGTGTGCACGCAAGAGGGAAGCCTGAGGGAGTTCCCAATGTTGCTGCTGCAGGAAGAGTCGGTCCTAAGCGATGCTTATCTTTAGGATACAAGCAGCAGGTTGATGGTAAAATGTCGCTAAATGGAATGGCATGTGTCCCAAGTGTGCTGGCCACCACGGGAGCCAGACACATGGGAAGTGACTCTTGTCTTTATTCCATCCCTGGAGGTAGTTCCAGTTTCCTTTATTTACTAATGTTCTCCCTATTTCCCTTGACCTCATTTCCTCCGGCTTTTCGGAAGCAACCATGCAATTATCGCTCACTTTGGGTTGACCCTTGGCCATGGCCACGTCCCTGGTTGCTGCTGCTCCGGGAGGTTTTCCTGAAATCTCAAGTGCAAAAATACTCGCTTGTGGCCAAAATCTCTCTCTTGTGAGACAGGAGCTGCGTCTTGGGCACTATGCTGTGCGTCAGGATTTGTCCCGAGAGGACACTTGGCAAGGAGAATGTGGAGTTTAAAACCTGAGCTTTGATCAGCGCTGGGAGATAAGGCCGTGGCTAAAGCTCCCTCTTACCAATGCACCCCAGTCTTGTTAATAAATGTATATTTAACAATGTCTGGAGCGTATGAAGTGATAATAACTAAATCAATACCTCCCACATTGATTGTCCAGGATCCCTACAGCGTGACGCACGCAGCGGTGCGGTAATTTTCCAGCTAACTAGCACCCTGATCTACAGCCCTCCTATTGATTGGCCATTGTATCAGGCAGCCTCTGAGCATATTGCTTATACCTCTATTCAGCCTCCTTTTCTGATTCATTCGTTTATTACTGGACAGGTACGATTATCTCAGAGACTTTCCGAAATTGGCTGATGGGGGTCAGCCATTTAGACTTCTATAAACAAGCCATTTTCTATCTCCTCCAGTTGTTGCAGAGGCAAATTTTTTCTTTTTAAGCTTTGACTGTTATTGGGCTGGGACTGGAGATGAATTGGCCTTTGCTCAAATCTGCTGAAGGATTTCACTTTTCCCCTTTCTTGCTGAGTCACCTGCTCTTCAGGAGAGGATGGGTAGCCCCATGGATCACGATAGGAGAATTCAGCAGGGGTTGAGGTTCTGCTTGCCACTCAGCAGGAGCCACGTTCTCTGCCTTTTAAAACTCCAGTTCCCTTATGCAGGCGGGAAGGAGAAATGGATTCCAGAAAGTCAGATTCACCTCCAGCCTTCATCCTGCAGCAGCATTGGGCCAGAATGGAAGGGAAACACTTTTCTCAGCCGACAATAATCTTCAAGCTATAAATAAATAATTCTGTTTCTTCCTTGGACAAAACTAACACCTTTCTAGACTTTCTTTGAAAACACTGACAACTCTTCCTTGAGGGTGAGAACCCAAACTGGGAGATGATAATGATTTATACCATGAGTAGCAGCAAGTGGGTGTTTCACAGCGGGGAGTGCTGTCTACTGC
>NW_010224051.1:42845-55464 GCF_000690775.1 Eurypyga helias
CCAAAGGATATTTATTGATGCCAAGACTTGAATGCACAGTGTCCCCATCCCCAGGCAGTCCTCGCCCACTAGGCTATCACGGAACGTGTATTTCTTTGCCTTTTTTTGCAGTTTTGAAATTGTTACCATTTCCCAGCAACTGTCAGTTGCAATGAATCTCCCTCTGACGAAGGTCTCTCCTCGGTTAGCTCGTGCAGAGCGCGTCTGATCTGCACAAAGGTAGGAGTGAAGCTGGAGGAGCTCTCTAACGCTGCTACTTGCCCATACGTGCTCCTGCAGCTCCGGTTTCTTCTGAAGTGTCATAATTAGAAAAATCACTTAAGATCTTTTCAACTCGCTCTGTTTCCAGAGCCTTGGGAAGAGCCAGCAGAATCACCTGGTGGGAGATACCTCCGGTCCCTCCCTGTGTGCCAGCGACAAGTGACTAATGAACAAAGGAGCGAGCGTGTGTGTGCAGGGGGGAGCTGAGATTGCAGCATGCTTTATCAGCTGTAGTAATTCCACTAGACCCGTGTTTTAGCTACCTGTTGACGAATCATCCTCTAGAAAGGTAGAACACGTAGGTGCACTGTGGGTTATGTTGTGATCGATGCAGCTTCTGGTGGTGAAATACTCTGCAGGTTCTACTGAGCTGCAGTAGAGTCTGCTTGGACATGCCTGAAATTCACTGACATACGTGAACATTGCTCTTTGGTTTTGGTTTTTTGGCAAGATTGAAAGCCTTAACGTCAATGCAACACTCTAAACCTTTTCTGGGGAATGCTTGAGGGCCCCTCCCTGTGTCTGCACTGTGTAGAAATCGGATTTTGCAGCATGCTAGAGTGACACAACCTTGTCTGTAATGCTCCCTGCATCTCATTTGCTAAGCATTGCTGTCTGCCCTTGCTTTTAGGTTGGCAAGTTGCTCTTTTCACCAGCCCCGCAGAACACTTGCCTGCCCTCAGCACAGCGCCTCTGTGACAAAAGAGATAATGCTGCCTATCAGAAATGACCCTAGGAAATGGGAAAGCAGAGACTGTAAAGCTGCTTTTATAGCCTCCCTGTTGGCACAGTGTCCGTTGCTTCTGGTTTCTCCTTTTTGTCAGTATTGGAACCCAAAAAGCTAAGCGTTTCTTTAATATGAAAGTGTGTAGATCCTGTGTAATGAGCTGATTTTGTGTTTCATGAGGTGGATGGCCAGCACAGACCTCCATTCTCTAAGGGGAAGAGCAGCTCTGTTGCCCACAGAAAGTTACCTCACCAGCTTTAGAGCAACGTACAGAACTTTGGCCAAAGCATTTGGTCTTAAGGGAGACAAAGAAAGAGGCAGAAAACAAGGAACAAACAAAAAAATGAAATTATTCTTAACTGTCAGTGTCTTGTGGAAACTTGCTTGGTATGGAGTTGGCAGCCCCATTGTGTTCTGTTGTGGTGTGTTTGGAAATGTTTAGTAGGACACCTCAAAGAATTGACACCGGGCTTTTCCGGAATTCTTCTTCACCCTAGGCTGGATGTATTAGTTCGAATGTTGCCATTTCCTGCACGGTACCTGTTGTGGGATCCTTTTTTCCCCAGACTCTTAACAGTCTCCTGTGCTCAGCGATGCTCACCTCCATCATCTTTTGCAGAATTACAGAAGACTCCGCAGTGACAACATTTGAAGCGTTAAAGGCTCGTGTCCGTGAGTTAGAAAGGCAGCTTTCCCGTGGGGACCGCTATAAATGTCTCATTTGCATGGTGAGTAGCCCTCCACTTGTGGTAATGAATCAGAAATGTCTCGGTACCTTTGCCGTGGAGGGGAGAAGCTTTTCTCCTTTTTTTGGGTGGAGTGGGGGAACTCATTTTTGTCCCTGTACGCCAATTAGCCCTTCCAGGTGAAGGGGCTAGGCCCTTCTAGCAGTTGAAATTCTGCATGCATTGCATTGTTCCACTGGTACTTGTAGCAGTCCGTCCGTGTCAGGGGCAAGAAAAACCCAACTTCGGAAGACTTTCAGCCTTCCTATAAAAAACTCGGCATCCTCTTCCTGCATCTGCAGTTTTACATACACAGGAGAGAGCAGAATCGGTGACCTGAGACCCACCGTAACATTTGGAAACGGGAATGTTGCCGGAGCATTTAAAAGTTGTCGATGTCCGGCTGGCTCTGTGGGGATGCTGTGGCCTTCTTAAGGAAGGGCAGCAGCTCCCTCTGATGGTGTGAGCCTGCAGAGCTTTGCATCTCCTGCCAGGTTTTTATTCTCATGATAGTGGGAGAAAATTCTGCCCGGCGAAAGGCTGCCTCTGCAACTTCAGCTTGATGCATCGCGCTCTCTCCCAGCTCACAGCTTGTGGGTATGGGGGTGCGCTCCCCGTCCCTCATCCCACAGAAGGGATGACAGCTTCCTGCAAATATTAGCAATGATAGAAAACACTCAAGAGAGAGCGTGCCTGTTGAAATAGCAGCAGTGTTCTTGGGATGCAGTTAAGCTGTTCCTGCAGAGCGAGGAGTTGCGATAAGGGTTAATCTTACCCTGTCGCTGCTTTTTATATGATCTGCTGACCTTTCTGATGGGAAGAATGGCAGGTGGCCACGGCAACTTCAGATGCTCTTGAGATAACTCTGCTGAGCCAGGTCACCACTTGAGTGGATTACGGGCTTCCAACAGGAGTTCTGGGAAGCCGGAAAAATGGACTGTGGGGGTCTTTCTGCCTCTGCTACACAAACGTTACAAAACCACATATTGCACAAGCTCTTTCCTTTTAATCCAAGATGCAAGGCGGTGTTACCCTCAAGTAAAGGTGGGGCTGGGGAGGTGGGAGTGAAGACTCACTAGGTCCCTGCGGTGGAAATAACCTGTTTGCTTCTTCTCCTCAGGACTCCTACACAATGCCCCTGACTTCCATTCAGTGCTGGCATGTGCACTGTGAAGAATGCTGGCTGCGGACTCTGGTGAGGCTCTTGGCTACTTTCTTGTTGACTTAGAGACTTTTTCCTCTCTTCTGGGATCCTTTATTTAAATCACCATGGGAAAGGTGCTCTTTGCTTTATTTACACAGTGTGAGTGCTGTGCCTGCAGACTCCCCACGCCTTGCTGTTTAACACCCCGCTCTAGCTTTGACTCGAGGGAGTTTCCTTTGAGTCGTCATGACTGAAGTGCAGTCCTGCCCCGTGCTTGCTCCACAGCTGCCATGGGGACAGCCATTGCTCGTGCTGGGGACAACCTCCCCTTACAGTAATTTCCTGTGGGGCATCCATGCGAGGAGGTGAAGCTGTGAGAGTGGAGGCCAGATCCACTGAGATTCATGGGATGGGTAGCTTCTGAGAAACCTAATATTCCCCTGAAGCAAAGGGAATCATCTTCGGGATAGATGATATGGAAGGGAGCTTTGATGAATAGGAATCTGTATTTTTCAGAGTATTTGAACTAGCGCTGTGCCGTTTTCAAGCGTATGCCAGTCTGTCTGGGAGATGGGGGACTACCTTGAACACTGAATAGGTGACCCGATACAGTAGTAATTTATGCATGTATTAAAGGACATCAGGTTAAAATTTAAGGTGTTACTAGAAAAGGTGTTTGCCTTTCCTTTGCTAAAACTAGGGGCTTTATAATCAGCCTTTCATTTCCCCTGTGCATCTGATTTTCAAGCTTTCATTTTATTCAGGTTGGGGAGTGGAAAATAGTCAGTTGTGCTTTCTAATTCTCTTGCTAGCAAGATGATCCAGTGTGAGGTTGCAAAAAATGGAAGGGAATGCCACTCCTAAAAGCTGTTCCTGTAAAGCATTACCAAATCTACTTTATAGAACACGTTGTGCGCTTGGAATTACGATTAAGCCGATCATGCTCCTTTAAATCCTGCCTTTTAAAAGTCTTGTCCAAGAAAAGTTAGCAGGACGGTGAAGTGCCTGTGGGCTTGAGTACTAATAGCAACTCAATAACTTGGCTATCCCTTGGGCTGTATTTTACAGCTCTTCAGCTACACCCCAACACTATTTATATTATACAAGCTTTTGTAAACATTTTAGCAGCGTGTTATAAAAGACACATATGTGGGTACGTAGCTGTGAGAGGTTTGGGGGAATGTGTGCTCTGCCTCCTTTGCTGAGTGAGGAGCAATCTTGTCCTTCAGCGGTGCGACAGCAGAGGGTGAACCACCAATTTCTTTTTCATTGTCCTCTCCTCTTCCCAGCAGCTTCAGGTCATCTTCTAAATCTGTGCCACTGGTTTCAGGCTGTTCTCAGGCTCGGCAGCAGCTTAGTTCAACTTCAGTCAGGCCCTTTGTTTCATGTGCAGCGGTCACGGTGGCTCATAGGGACTGGGCAATCCCACTCCAGGTGCTCGGGGGTTAGTGTTTACCCTTGCAGAGAGGGAGCCGTCTATCCTCTAGGGATCCATGAGGAAGGTGGGGATGGAGCTGGCTGCGTGCTGTCCGCACATGGCTCCTCTGCCAACCAGGCAGGCGGGATGGGAATAGTCCAGCAAGACTTCGTATTAGGACTTGGCACTTGCATAGGGGAAGCAATTAATAAGTGGCAACTCATGTGTTCCCCAGTCCCAGCCTCTCCCTGCAGCCCCCAATTTATTAAACCAGGCCTTTTCACAAGGCATGCTTGCACTCCCTCTCCCATCTCAAAAAAAAATCTCCCAGCCTGTGTTCGCATGTTTCTAATGTAACCATTAAAATGTAGCCCGAAGACAGCAATAAAAACCCTGGAACGCCTTGGTGCTTTTGTGTCTTGATCAAAGTCAATGTGTGTAATCTCGTTAAGACTGCCCTCCTTCCCCCCTCCTTTTTTATGAATTTAATGGCATACAGCAGCTGGGCTCAGTGTTTAATGCTCACCAACCTGCATTGTTCTAATTAAGGTATCTCCTTTTATTTCGGGCACAAAAGAGACTCTTGTTTTTTTTTAACAAGCGAGGAGCTGTGGGATAGTGTGTGTAATAATCGCCGCTGTTACCTTTCCCTGGGTATAAAGCTGGCTCCCCAGCGGGGCCGGGAGGAGGGAGCCTGCGCGTGCAGCACACATGGAAAGACTTGGCTGGGGGTGGGGAGAGAGGGGCAACGACATTTTTCTTCTGTTGTGCAATAAACAATTTGTTGGAGTTAATAGGAGTTGGGGCGGGTGGGTTGTGTCAGGCTTCCGGCCCCGTTTGAACATTCTGGAGATCTGCCATCCCTGCTGCTGAAAAGTCCCCTTTCTCCTGTGCGCCTGTGGTTTATATGCCCAGCTGAGACCCAGTATTGAATCAGAGTGTGTTTGTGTGAGAGAGGGAGGACTGTGTATTGAACAAGGCCTTGGAAATGAAGGCCCAGAGTGCCTGGGAGCACTTCTGAACCTCTGCAGGGTATTGAAGACGGGATCTAGTGCTTCTGTCTGTCTGTGGACCAGAGGAGGTGAAGCGTTTTTTAAAAGGTGTAAGGTTTGAACGTTTTCTAGAATACGATGCTAGAGTGATCTGAGCATCTCTAGCATCCTCCGACTTCCACGGTGTCTAGGGCACTGATAAGGATTGCGCCTTTAAAGCGTTGACACTTTCTGAAAATACCATTTTTGGACTTTTGGCTCTTGATGTCCAGTTCCAAATTATAACTGTTCTGTTGCTAAGGGAGAGGCGAGACATTTTTAAGCAGTAACTCAGCAAATGGCTGCCGGGCCCTCTAGCTTATGTACCGTTATTCTAGAGCTCAGTGCATCCAACCAGCTCCAAGTTCTGGGGGCGAACCATCCGCCGGAGCAGACTCCATCTCTGTCTCCTGTTGCTGTGTTGGATTAACATGAAGGCAAGGATGGGGTCGCAGAAAGGGACCTTGGAGATGGCTGAAGAAACCAAGATTGTGGTGCTCTCTGAGTTAGACAGCGTCACGGCGCCAGTAGAAGCTGCTCAGTTAGACGGTCCTTCTCAGGGTGGCCATGGAGGAAGGGAGGCACCGTCCTTAACCAGCATCAGGACGTGATGAGTGGATGTTTTTCTCTCCTTCCGCTTGCTCTGTGAGCAGAACCGCTTTGCCCAAGGGCTGCGGTCCAGGGGCCGAAGTTGTGCTGTATGCCGCGGGCAGCTCTGTGGTTATAGGCACAGCAGGGAGAAGGGATGCAGGAATGTGTTGCTTGATGCCGTGTGATCATACCTAGTTTCCCAGGAAATCATATTAGTTGCTTTGTCAGCTGGGTTTACCTGCTGCCTTTGTACTGCTGTGTCAAACCACACCAACGAGCTCGCTGACCCCTGCTCTCTGGTTGTCTGGGGCACTCGGCGCAGTGACATTTTTCATTCATCCATCCTGCATGCCCTGGGACACTGGAGCGACTTCCCAGGGATGCCTTTTGGAAACCCCTGAAAACACATGCAGGTTCCTCCAAGAGAGGAGGGGAGACGGTGTAGCAGGCTTAGCCTGGGCAGCAGGACGTGGGGTCAGGAGGGGAGACGGTGTAGCAGGCGGGAGGGTTAGCCTGGGCAGCAGGACGTGGGGTTCACAGCCCTGAACGTCAACCGTCCTCACAGCAGGTATCCGTCCTCAGACGGTTGGTGGGCTGCAGCCCTGCGTCGCTGGGTGATGGGGGGAGAATCTCCCTTGGGAAGAGGTTTGTCTGCCCCGTCTCTGTCCTTCCCCACTAACCCAGAGGGACCCTACTGCTACGGGTGGGCTCGAGTCACGTTTTCCTTCTCCTGGGAAGAGTGCTTTGACAGTAGAATCATAGAGTCACAGAATGGTTTGAGTTGGAAGGGACCTTAAAGACCACCTAGTTCCAGCCCCCCTGCCATGGGCAGGGACACCTTCGACTAGACCGTTCCACTAGAGATTGGCAGTCGGCTGCAGTGCTTTGCTGGGGAGGTTTGGAGCTTCCATCCTTGGAGGTTTGGGAGAACAGGTTTGATGCGTGTCCATCAGCAGTAATTCGGGTTGAGGTGATCTGGCTGGGGGAATGGGTCGGTGATTTCTTGACATCCCTCTAAGCTGTGGTTCTGTGGTCCCTAAACCTTGGTATCCTTCCTTAGGAAGTAAGTGAAGTCAGGCTGTTGTTTGCCAGAGACGGAGCTGTTGGTGGGTGCAGAGCTGAAAGAGGGCAGGTTTATTTGAGCAGGTGGAGTTTGCTGAGATTCCCCCATCGCCCGTACAGCCAGATCCAGCATTTCCTATGTGTATTTGCTGATCCCAGGCTTGTATTTTTCTGTCTTGGGCTTATTTGAAAATGACAACTGCAAGAGCAGGAAAAAAATCACTTCTAAAAAGCCTTCTTCATCACAGAATATGCTTCCAGGGGATCCAATAGTGGATATGTATGCTCTACAGCTGACACATTTATATCTTTGGTAGATTATACTACTACGTTGTTAGCCTTGTCGCTTTTCCTAGGCTATAATCCATATTTCCCATGTGGGCAGCGCAGGTACAGAGCAATCCTTCTGGCTGATTCCTTAGTGCTTCCAGCAACACAGGGACCTCCTGAGTCGCAGCTGCGTGGAGGATGCTGGGCTCCATCCTTCACAATGTCCCTCTCTGCCATGAGGTAGCCCAGTTACTTACTAACGTGTTTCAGTTGGTGTTTGAGGAGGCTCTCTGAAAAAGGATGCCCTCCTGATTGCTTTGATCCCTGACAATTGGAGGATCCCCACAACAGCAGTGGGGAACAGCTGACTTGCCAAGAGTTGGCGCTTGCAGAGAAGAAGCTGCCGCTTCACGTGCAGGTGTGGGGAGAGGGGGCCGTCACCTTGGTTGGGAATTGGATGTTGGAGTTCCGTTCCTCTCCTGGCAGAAGCTGGCTCTTGGTTTGTGTCCCTTCTGTCATCTCTCTGCCTTCCTAGAAAATAGGCAAGCTTTAAGCCCAGGTTTGATGGTAGCACTGTGTAGGTGAAGTAGCCCTCTGTGCGTGTCCTTCTTCTCTGTGCCTGGTAGCATATTCTGCTTGGAAATGGTCCCCATTTTTAGACCCACAGGACAGCAGGAAGTTCCTAAATCCTTCCTTTTGAGTTTTCTTGCTTTAGCCAATTTATAGCAGTCGTCACGCCATTTTTTTTTTTTTAAGAGGCAACTTTAAGACAAAATACTCCAATCCTTCCTGGCACCATGTGAGCCCTAACGACTTCTCAACATCTCGGCTCTCGTTAATGTATTTTTCAAACCACTACCCCAAGTGATTAGCCTGTATTGTGGATCAATCACTTGCCAAATTTTAATTAAGAAAGGAGGAGAAAAAATAAACTCCATCCTGGTTCCAGCCCCTTTTCTTTGCTTTGTAACAGCCCTGGAGCAAACTTCTTGCAGCAGAGTTTTATAAACCCCTCCAAACTGGGGTTTATAATGGAAAAGCTGAGGTGGCCTTTACTCTAGCACACGCAGCTATAACACATCAAGGCTTTTCCATGAAGCTATGATGAAAGGAGCAGAAGGACCTGGAAAAAAAAGAAAGAAAGAAATGGCCGACAGGTGGGACTTATTATTCCACAGCATTTTTATTTCAAGGGAAAAGTTTAGTAACCCCAGCTGGCAGGTGAGCAGTGGGGAAGCAAACGCTTTTTCATTGTGCCTATGCCAGCATGTGTGTGTGTACAAGCTCATGTGCCTCTCTACAAGAGAGGAGAGCTTAAATGCTGGTGCCAATAAATGTTGTACACCTACACCGAAAAGTCAGATGTAAGGAACAAGGTTCTAAGCAATTTCAATCTAAAAAGGAAAAACATCAGGACTTAGTTCTGAATTTGACACACATGGTGATGTGTGCAGAGGATGACAGTTTTATTTAAAATTTTAAAAAAAGAGAGAGAAAAAGGCTTCCCCAAGGGTCCAAAGTCATTATTTTAGCTTGAGCTGTTTAATACCAAACCTAAGTACTAGGGAGACCCAGAGACCCAGGCCCGGCGTGCCCTGCGCCGTCAGCCCATGCAGCGTTCGGGCCTAGCTGCCAAAGGTCTCCGAGATGCCGTTGTTCCCTCCAACGCACCCGGGCATCGGAGCTCGAGGTGAACTGCCCTCCCCACGTGCAGGCAGAGCAACATCCACCGCTGCCCGGAAGGAATCCACGATCGCGTCTCTTGTGCAGAAAATGAGTTAAGCTACGTGTGGTTGGGGTCTGCCTTCTGGCATGGTCGAAAACTGTGCCCTGGCTGTCCCATGTGCAGCTTTCGGCCTTAGGTGGGGAGAGTGGATGCCCCAAATATAAGTGCATGGCAGAGATCCTGGGGTCTGGTAGTTCCCTTTCCCTGTGGAGTGAAGGCATTGCATACCTGAATTGCATTCCAGCTTCAGCAGAGCTAGAAGAAAGCAAGTGCTGAAATGCCGATCAGCATGGCAGGGAGCACTGAGGAGTAGAGGGACATGGGTTTAGGTGGCAGCACGCACGGTCCTTCATCCTTCGCCCCAGATGGAAGGCAGGCTGAGGCATTTGGTGGGTCAGGGGACTGGTCTTGCAGAAGGGACCTCTCCATGATGCATCATCCAGATCCTCCAGGTACTCAGTTGGATGCTTTTTTGCCACTTGCCCATATGCTGTGCCCATCCTTTGCATCCTGCAGCTGCAGAGCCGACGCCAAGGGACCAGCCAGATCCAACGGGCGCTGCTGAGGACTAGGGAGCTGCATGGCGATGCAGGCCTGAGCAGGGACGTGGTTGAAACAGGCTGTTTCATGGCATTTGCATCCCAATTAGTGAGCCTGTCCTTGACCATGCTGCTATGTCACCTGGCCCACAATGGCTTTAAAGGTGGCAGAAGGGGCAGATGTTTAGATTTTTCTCTCCTACCTGTTGCAGCTGCTGCAGGAAGCTTTTACTGGGACATGCACGGTTGGAGCTTGCCCTTTTCTGATGCTGGAGACCCAAAGCTCTGGTCTTCAGCACAAGGGGAAAGGCGTGTTATAAGCAGGCTCTGTTGCACTCCAGTGCGCTCACTCCTCGATTCCATCAGGGTTTTAAGCCTTTCCTTCCAGCTGTGGTTTGTGATAGCACTTCCCAGAAGCCAGTGTGCTGAGTCCACCCAGTGCAGACCAGTGCATGGTCCCTGCCCTAGAGCACTGCCAACCTTAACGGCCAGAGAGGGGATGAGGTGGGTCCCAGGCAGCGAGACGGACGTGCCCGCAGGGATCAGCACCAGAGCTGGATTCACCATCCAGCCTACCAGTGCTCTGAGCCGCTGCCAATCTGTCACTCATCCCGAGGGTGATGCTCAGGTGTCTTGGGTGTCCGTACGTATCTCATTCCACTCTAGTCCCACAGACCGTTGTGTGTGGCTGGTTTAGGCATCAGGTGCAAGCGCCCGTGGTTCCCACATGTGCTGGGGCAGCAGCTCAGCCACGAGCGGCAAGGGAAATCAAACAGGAGCCTTGTGGCTCCGAATTCCAAAGCTCAGGGAACAGTGAGCATGCAAAGTCCGTGTCTACAGGAATAATGTGCACTGGGAGCAGGAGGAGGCTGGTTTGAGGCTGGTCGGGGCGGGCTTTTCGGTAGTACTCTGGACTGCAGAGCAGGCATGACTCCCACCACCATCCCTGTGAATACTGCACCTACGTACATTCTCTGTACCTGAGACTCCCTCCTCCAGGTTCTCCTTAGTCCTGGGAGCTTCCAGGGAAGAAAACCCATGTCCTCTCCCTGCAGGTGTTGACACGGAGCAGAGAGGACCTTCTCTAAGGACGCTTACCTTTTGTAAGCAGCAGGGCCAGCTCTTCTGCGAGGGCTGTACCCACGTGCAGGCAGCGGTACCAAAGCAGCACGGCAGGTTACGGTCCTGCCGTGCCACCTGGTCTGTGCCACTGCTGTGCTCGCTGCTGCAGGTTCTCAACGAGCCCTGCTGAGGGAGAGCAGCAGCGTCGCCGCGCCAAACAGCTTCGGTTCTGCCAGCAAGCCCTGCGCAAGCCAGCGGGCTCTCGCACAGCCCGTCGCATCCCCGTCGGCTCGCTTGTCACGCTGAGCGCTGGCCGCTGGCTTCTGTGAGGGCCCATCTAACAGCAACAAGCAAAACTCGGGGTGCTCAGGCAGAGCCTGTGCTCAGTTCTGTGCGACGGGAGGTCGTGCTGAGGCTGCGGTCAGTGTAGCCGGGGCATCCCAGTTTCCTGCGCTCCCGGTGCAGTAGACAGGAGGCTGCCTCCCAGCGAGAGCCATCCTTCTGTCATTTTTCCCATCAACTGTCTGTCACATCTGCCAATCTAATGATGACCGGCTTGGGTTGACCCCGATTCTGAGGCTTATTAACACCCTCTCGCTGTCAGGCTCGGTGATAGATGGCACATCAGCCCTTGTTTTATTTCACGTAGCGTTTGTTTTGGCCGCCCATTACCTCGCCCCAGCTCACATCGCAGTTTGCTGGTTTTGGCTCACCTTGGCAGGACATGCTCATCTCTGCAGCATCGCTGGGGGCTGGAGGCAGGACAGGGGTTTCCTTCGTGCCAGCAGCTCTGGGCTTTTCACAGCAGAGCCAGGGCAGTCCCCAGGCGCGATGCCCTGAAAGGAAGGGTCTGACACCACAGGCTGGTTTGGTCACCCTGGCTGAAAACGGCACGTGTTGCTCGTGCCGAGGGCTGGAGTGGAGCGAGGAGCTGGAGGGACAGGCAAGAGGCGTTGAGGCTCCCTTCTCGCAGCTTGTGCCCGCTGTCGGGAGGGTACGGCCCTGCCTGCAGGGGAAGGGGGTGGCCTTGCTGCCCCAGCTCCAGCGCTGCTCCCCCCCCAGGATCCCGGGCCAAGGGCAGGGCCGTGTGGGTTGTCCTCCATCCCTCTCTCACGCTGTTGTCTCCTTTGCCTGCTTGCAGGGTGCCAAGAAGCTCTGTCCCCAGTGCAACACCATCACGTCTCCCGGAGACCTTCGGCGCATCTACTTATGAAGGACCCAGCGGGAGGGCGGGACCCAGCTACTCGGCTCAGCTCATCACATCACGCCAGGGGGGAGAAGAACGACAGCAACAAAAAAAAAAAAAGAAAGAGACGTTTTAAAATTTAAAGAGAAAAAAAAAACCCCGTACACGCGCAGAGACTCCAGACATGGACTCGAGGATACAGGAGCAGTGTGGAGCCTCGGCTCCTGGGTCCCACATGTTGAGACCTCCTTCAGCATCTGCAGCGGGCAAAACCAAACCCTTTGTTGTGAAGCCCCCTTTTTTAAAACCAGTATTCCCCATCCACCCGTTCCCTGGAGCTGGCTTTGCATCGCGGATGGCTCGTGAGCCCTCCTTTGGACTGTGTTGTTGACCACTCTGCCCCCAGACGACTGGGGAAGGGACCCTTTGACAGAAAGATGTTAAATAACCTGTAACTTGTGTTCTTTGTTCGGTTTTGTTTGGTTTTGTTATTATTTGTTTCGGTTTGGTTTTTGGTTTGGTTCTGTTTTGGTTTTTTGTGGTGTTCTAGTGATTAAAAAAAAAAAGGTTTAAAGAAAAAAAAAATACACACCCAGGCAGAAATGAAGCACATGTAATATAGATTATATATGTTTACAATGTTGTGTATAAATGGGATAGACTCAAACATTACATACTAATAAGTTTCCCTTTTTTTTTTTTTGGGTTGTATTTTTTTTAAAGAAGAAAAAAAAATGAGCAGAGAACATTAAACCCATATTTTTCTTGGTTCAGCAAAGTTTTGGCATTAAAGTCATTAGTTTAAAAGAAGTATATATATACATATATATAATATAAATGGTTTAATGTTCTGTGGTGTATATTTCCTCATTCAGATA
>NW_010224052.1:0-4418 GCF_000690775.1 Eurypyga helias
CCGCCCGCCTCTACCAGCAGCATCGCCGACAGGGCTCCGACACCGCCTTCGCCCCCGCTGCTGAGCAGGTGGGCTGGGGCTGGGGGGGCGGGTGTCCTGCGGCACGGCCAGGGCTGATCAGACAAGATCTGAGCCCCCTCAGGAGCTGGCGGGGACGGCCAGGGCTGATCAGACAAGATCTGAGCCTCCCTCGGGAGCTGGCGGGGTGGGTGCTGCAGGGAGGGTGAAGGCGGCCCCCCAAAAGCCAGGTGCCTGGCTCCTAAGTGTCCCCTTCCCCTTGCAGGGGTTAGACCGGACAGGACGACCCCTCATCATCGGGCCAGAGGAGGATAAAAAAAAATTTCAATAACGAGGTAATGGGGTCCAAAGAATTCTTAGATTTTGTCCCCTCTCCTCAGGGGACAGGGATGGCCCCCATGCCCTGGCACCTTGTGACATTTAGGGGACATCCAGGGACAATTCCCTCATCCAGGGACGGGAAAGGGGTGTGGGAGCTGGACATTTACCCCAGTGCGGAGCTGTGGGATGGGCCCAATCCAGAGTGCATTCCTTCCTTTCCTAACTGGCTCTTTCTCCTCTGGTCCCTGCTCCACACAGTGCGACTCCCTCTTCCAGGACCTGGGCAAGCTGAAATCCCGCCCAGCGCATCTGGGAGTCTTCTTGCG
Organism: Eurypyga helias; assembly: GCF_000690775.1. Lineage (NCBI taxonomy): Eukaryota > Metazoa > Chordata > Aves > Eurypygiformes > Eurypygidae > Eurypyga > Eurypyga helias. The sequence continues at coordinate 666 of NW_010224052.1, forward strand.
CTACATCTTCTCCCAGGCAGACCCCAGCCCCCTGGTAAGGGACCCGCCTGTGTCACTGACATAGCAGGGCAGGGGGATGCAGGTGGGGTGGCATGTTTCATAGAATCATGGAACGGTTTGGGGTTTAAGGGACCTTAAAGCCCCCCAGTCCCACCCCCGGCCATGGGCAGGGACCCCTTCCATAGACCAGGTTGCTCCAAGCCTCATCCAGCCTGGCCTTGGACACTCCCAGGGATGGGGCATCCACAGCTTCTCTGGGAACCTGTCCCAGTGCTCCCCACCCTCTGCGGGAAGAATTCCTTCCTGATGGCCCATCTCCATCTCCCTCTTTCTGTTTAAACCCGTTACCCTTGTCCTGTCACTCCTTGCCCTTGGGAAAAGCCCCCCCAGCTTTCTTGTAGCCCCCCAGGCACTGGAAGGGGCTCTGAGGTCTCCCCAAAGCTTCCCTTCCCCAGGCTGAACCCCCCAACTCCCCCAGCCTGTCCCCAGGGCAGAGGGGCTCCAGCCCTCGGAACATCTCCGTGGCCTCCTCCGGACGAGGAGGCACCGTCCGCTCAGGGTGAGCGCAGGGCGGTTCTGAGCCCTGCAGAGCTCCGTGCTGTCGGAGGCTGCCTGCACCCGCCTGGGCTCAGCTGCCAGCCAGCGCTTCCCGCAGCTGCCTGTGCCCACGAGGGGGAAACAGGGCAGGGTTACGCTTCCGCCCAGGCGTGGCACAGGGGGGTGCTGCCCTCCCCAGACCCCAGTGATTGTTTCCTGTTCTGTGGCCGTTCGGGCACCGCTTTCTCCTTCCTTACCTTAACCTTGCTCCCCCTCCGCTGCCCACCTCCGCTCTCCCCTCTCTGCAGCTCTTCTACCTATGCGCGGACGTTTGCCAGCAGACGACCACCAAGGATTCCCGGGTCTTGGGGAAGGACATCTGGAACATCTTCTTGGACAGGAACGCGGTAAGGGCAGGAGCTTGCACGGAATCCTTGTCCCTGCAGGGTTTCAGCTGGAAAGGCTGCCTTGGGTGTCGCGTCCCTTGCATGGGGATGGTTTTTTCATGGTGTTTTTGCGGCCGACATTGTTGCTGCTGGTTCCTCCTCATGGGCGCAAGCGCTTGCGTAAGGGGTGTACCCGCATGTTGCACAACCCTGGTGCCTGGAAGCACAGGCAGGAGAGGAGGGTCCTGGCAGCGAGGACGGGGCTCTGGGCGCTCGCTGGGGCCCAGTCGCCCCTCGGAGGGAGCACTGCTTCGGGGGGGGATGTTTTGGGTGCTGGGTGTTGCGAGATCCCCAGCTCTCCCCTCTCTGGCTGCAGAAATTCCCACGGGGCGGTGGTGCAGGAGCACAGGGCACCCTCTCAATGGGCTTGAGCGTGGCTCTGGCATGTCCCCAGCTCCTCCCAGCCCTGCTCGCTGCGTGGGGAAGGTGAACCAGTGCTGAGCCGCTCTTCTGTTCTGCCTTCCCTCCCCAGCCTCTCCGGGTGAAAGTGTCGGAGCAGCTTCTGGCTGAGATCGGTGAGTGAGGGGCTGCCAGGTCGTGTGCTGCAGCCTGGGGCCTGCCACACCACCCACAGTCTGCCATTATGATACAAAGCAGGATCCCAAAGGAATTCTGCAGAGCTCTGCCCTCTTAGGATGGGCGGAGGTTTGGGACTGGGGCTCCGGAGCTCTTCCTGGTCCCAGGGCAGTCTTGCTATGGGCAGTTGTCTCAGCCTGGGAGTGAAAATCTTGTGCCAGAGGTTGTTCCAGCCTGGAGACCATCTAGCACAGGGGCTGCACTCTGGCAGGGGGAGCTCTGCACCCTCCCTGCCTGCCCCAGGGCCCGAGGCTGCCATGTGCCCTTCTTCACATGACTGGTGCCACTGATTCTCCTCTCCCGTCCCCAGAGACTCGCCTGCGGAACGGGGACGATGTCCGAGCTGCCCTCTTCGAAGCTCAGGAGATGGTGATGCCTGAGATACAGGAGCAGATCCAGGACTACAGGTAACGCAGCTGCCCAGCTGCCCTGCAGAGCTCAACGAGTTTCCGCCTGCGCCACCAACTGCACAGGGCTCGTGTCGGCAACCGGTGACCTGGGCTTGTGGCCCTGGCTGCACAGGGCTTGTGTCAGCAGCCTTTGGCCTGGGCTTGTGGCACTGACCCTCGTGTCCTCTGCAGAACAAAGCGCACCATGGGCCTGGGGAGTCTGTACGGAGAGAACGACCTCTTAGACCTGGATGGGGACCCCCAGAAGGAGCGGCAAGTGGCCGAGAAGCAGCTGGCCCAGCTGGGCGACATACTGTGAGTGCCGGGGGGGAGCACCTCTCTGCCTGGATTTGGGACGAGGATGTAGGGAAGAGAATCGGACACAGGCTTAGCCGTGCTCCTTGATCCTGCTTGACCCACACGTGTGCTGTTGGAGGTGGGACGGAGAGGGTGGAGCAGGTGCTGGGTGTGGAGAGGGGCAGGGGGCTTGGTGGGATGGAGGGCTCGTGCTGTGAGCACCCTGCTGGGGGGCTGAGTGGAGGACTCTCTCCCAAACTAGCTCTTTCACCCCCCTCTCTCTCTCTCTCCAGGTCAAAATATGAAGAGGACAGGAGGTGAGTGGCCCCAGGGACGGGGTGCGTGTCGAGGTGCGACTGCCTTGCATTCGCTAGCTGGGGAGTCGCAGGAGCATCCTCTTCTCGTGCTGGCTTCTGGACTGTGGGCCCTCAGGCTGGCCTTGGGGAAGGGTGAACACTTACCCTGGGGGTCCCGTGCACCGGGGACAGCCCCCACCAGCCCCAGCTTACCCTCAAACTGCTTCTTACCTTTCCTTCCCGCTCACTTGCCTGCCTGGGGCTGGAGGGATGGACCCTCTCTCCCCGCAGAGCCCCGCGCTGTGTCCTGGCCTCCCCTGCTGTCTCCCCTGGCCTGTGGAGCCCCGTCCTGGTGTCCAGCCTCACGCTCTGCTCTCTTCCAGCTCCCCCATGGCCTTTGCCCTCAGCACGTATATGAACCACACAGGCATCCGCAGCCGGGAGCCCCGGGCAGCCGGCACCAGTGAGAAGGCCCAGTCCCTCCCGGACAGGGACAAGTGGCTGCCCTTCTTCCCCAAGACCAAGAAGGTGGGTGGCTTGCTGGTGGCTCCTCCGTCCTGCAGACAGGCTTTTGCTGCTGGATCTCTTGATTCGACCCAGGGAGGGGTTCTCCAGAGCCCCCCATCTCCCCTCTTGCCTCGGAGAGCAGCTTAGCACCAGGGCAGAGCTGAATCCCAGCCCCTTCCCTTCCCCAGTGGCTCATGCCGCAGCGTTTGGCTGGCACAGGAAAGGTTGGGGTCACCCTTGGTGGTGACACACGTGACAACGTGTTTCACACGTGTTCCCCTTGTGTGTCCCAACAGAGCAGCAGCACAAAGAAGGAGAAGGATGCCATGGAAGACAAGAAGCGCAACCCCATCCTCAAGTACATTGGGAAGCCCAAAATCTCCTCCCAGAGCAGTGAGTATTGAGACCTCCATGGGTGCTGCTCCCACCAGCCTCCCAGCTGCCCAGAGATCTGCCATCCACGTGCCTGGGGCCTTTGGGTACCCTTTGGCACCCCTGTCACCTGGTAACGGGCACTTCACATCAGCCACCCTCTGCTCCCCTCCAGCCACGCGTGGGAAACGACCCGTGTTCCCAGATGCCTTTGGGAGTGGGAAGGGAGCAGAGCCGAGCTCCCCCCAGATTTATTTCTACCCATCCTGCAGGCTGGCAGGCTGCTTTTAAAGCTCCTGGGGGGGGCTGTGGGGGTGGAGAGAAGTGCATACG
>NW_010224052.1:4498-4835 GCF_000690775.1 Eurypyga helias
TGAGCCCGTGTTCCTCTTCCTCCTCTTCTGCTTTGAGTTCTCATGCCGTTTGCTCGCACATTCCCTTTTGGCCTCCTTCGCTGCTGAAACAATTGTTTTGACACCTCATTTTTGTTTTTCCTTTCAGCATTTCATGTCCCTTTGTCCCCCGTTGAAGGTAAAAGGCCTCTTCTTTTGTTTGCCATTCACCTCATGCGCTTGGTTTTATTTTATCCCCCGAGCTACCCCCAGCGTTGCAGCACCGGGTGTTGGGGTGGGCTCAGGTGGGTGCAGGGGGGATCTGGAAGAAGTGCTGCCCATGGCAGCCGGCCATTCCCATCCAGCGCTCGGGCATCAG
>NW_010224053.1:0-3698 GCF_000690775.1 Eurypyga helias
TCTGAAACTCTACCCACGCTTGCCCATGCCCCGTGCGAGGCACCGGTTCCCAAGGGCACCCAGCGTGCAGCAGTGGGCTTGCTGCTGCCAGGGAGCGAGGCCGCGTCGCATCTGCCATCTCCCCTCCTGTTCCCCTGTGCGCTCCCTGCTCACAGCTTTCCAGGAACCTGCTGCCTTCCCGTAAACGGGACCTCTGAGCCCCTTTTCTGCCTTCGCAGACCAAAGCACTGCAGGGGGGTATCGTGGCCTTACCCTGGACACGCGTGGGGCCACCACAGCGGTGTCACCAGAGCTGCACATGGCCCACAGTCTTCGAGCTGGTGGCACACGGTGACGGCTGCTTTGCCCTCAGGAGCGCATCCAAGCTAAATGCCACATTATTAACTCCGCTGCCTGCTCGGACGACGTGTTTAAAACTGCTAAATGGTCTCTGGAGCTGATGGCTCTGAGCTTACCCAGCTGCACCTCCAGTGAACACTTTACGGGACGTACCCGTGTGCGATATCCACGAGATGTTGCACGGCAGCTGGACGGTTACACCCGAAATGCAGCAGAATAGCGTGTTGCTGCAAGTAGGCTGGCCTGGGGCACCACCACCCTACGTCATTAGCCCAATCATCTGTTAACAACAGGTCAGCCAGGGAATTTCTCCTCACCTCGGCTGCCGTGACTTAGGTGTGGCTAAAGCATCTTCCAGACATCTGATTGTGGTGCGGAGGATGCAAAACTCGCTGCTCCCCTTAGACCTGTACCCCAGTTGTTACCTCCTTCGGATAAAACCACCCTTTGACCTCCACTCTGCCCAGCTTCATTTTTCAGCCACCCGTTGCTGCCCATCTCCTCTTTGTGCTGCCAGCACTGGCTACTGCCTGCCTAAAGGGGCTTTCCCTGCAGGAAACCAGTCTGAGCTCCGCTGCCCTGCATCTGGTGACCCTGAACGGCGGCTTCTCTCCGAGCCCTCTGAACCAGCTCAGCGAAACCTTGCCACAGAGCTGGGCCAGCCTCAATCTTTGTCCTCACCCCAGTTCCAGGGCTCCTGCAGCTCCGGGCTGAGTCTGCACATCCACCCCACTGCCTTGACTCCACCTCTGTGATCTCGCCAAGAATGCAAGCTGCTAGAAGGACCTGACCAGATCCTTTCCACCGCTCTACGGTCTGCATTTGCTTCTTGTAAGCAGCGCTCATTTTGCAGGACACCTAATTAAAGCTGAAATCCTTAGGAAGACTCAGAGGCAGGCCGGCTGGGAAGGGTGCAGCTAGCACTTGCAGTTACCACCTCTGCTCCCATGGCTGCTGCCCATCTCCTGCTCCGCTGTGAGCTTATCAATCTGCTTTCACACTGCCTGAAGTCTCTCACTCCCACCACTTCTACTTGAAGCTACTTCAGTATTTTGGTCCCATGCTGTTGAATTTCCAGCCTCCATCTGTTTACAGCAGTTAATCTCCATCTGTTGTTAGTCAAAATACCTTTCTCCAGGGCCTGTTTATCTCTCTGACATTTGCTTCCTCAGCTGAGGCTTGGGGTGTGCTGTGCCAGCACAGGCAGTGAAGGGGCCCATACAGACCCTGGTGGGATGAGGTGCAGAGCCAAGAGGACTGTGGGGATTTGGGAAGTATCTTGGCATCCAACGGGCAGCCTCTGCCCACCCTGGGAACCGAGGCAGGGACACTCACCACCAACACGTGCTCCAGCAGCTCCAGGTAACCATCAGCACACTCCTTGCCGAAGCGCAGCGCACGCTGCCGCACGTCCCCGTTCACCTCTGGGTGGTAGGCAGCTTCCTGAAATTCGGAGACAGGGAAGTCCCGATTCACATCCAGCACCATCCTTGATGGCACCCACAAACCCGTGCTGGACCCACATTCCCTGCCCGCCCCACCTTGCAGGCACGCAGCATGTCCGCGATGGCGCGGCGGCTCAGGTTGGCCGAAAATGACGCCCCCCCGGCCGGCAGGAGGTGCCGTCGGCCACCGCTTTGGCTGTGGCCATCGTGATGCCTTTGGTCATACGGATGAAGTCCTCTGGGGTGGAGACCTTGGCGGGAGGCACAGGGGAGGAGAACACCTGCGAGGCGAGAGGCGGTGGTGAGGCACGGGGTGGCTGGTGAGCAGGGCAACTGGCAGGCGGGGCAGCACCGCGGCTGTACTCACTGCCAGCTCTTGGCGTATGTGCTCTATCGTGGCCTCCAGCGCCCGTGTCCCCTTCGTGGCCTCGTCCTCGACGGCCTTCACAGTCTTCAGCAATTTGTCACCATCACCTGTGGAAGGGAGAAGAAAGCCAGGTGAAGCCCCACATGAGCTCGTGCTGTGTCCAGTACCCACCCTCGTGGTTTGGTCCCAAACAGCCCTGTCCCCATTCACACCACCTCACCTTGTTTTCCCACCATTGTCTGCTGGGGTCCACATTTCCCGTGTCCCCTCCTCCCCCACTTCACCCTGACTGTCCCAAAGTTGTCACCTTGGCCGCAGACAGGCAGAGAACCCCCCCTGCTCTTTCCTCCAGCCCCCCTGCCCATCATGCCCAGCTCACTTTGGCAGAGTTCTTCAGCTGGTAGACAGCAGGGTCATCCCCAGCTTTGCCAGCAGCTGCCTTGGTGGCACCAATCAGGTCCCCGAGTGCCTTGGCCACATCCTTCACAGCGTTGATCAGGACCACCTGCAGAAAGCAAGACCAGGACAACGGCTTGGATACAGTCACACCCAGAGCACCCCACATCTTCAACCCCCAGACCCTTCAAGCAAGCTACGAGCAGCCTCCGTTCGCACCACCACCTCCCAACCCACCTGAGTCTCTGGGTCTTCAGATCCCAGGCTGGCGGCACCTAGCTTCACCACCTCTGCCAGGCGGGTGATGGTGGACACGGAGGACTGGGCAGCCTGGGCCAGCTTCTCCTGGCTGGCCGTGGCGTTCTGCACCAGCACCTTGGTGTCCTCCACCAACGCCTTGGCCGTCTTCAGGATGCCCTCCCTGGGGAGAAGAAGGGAGTCAGGGAGGACTCTACACATGGTCCCTGAGGTGCAGAGAGACTGTGGACCCTGACTTCCGCGTGTACAAACTGGAGAGGAAGGACAGTCAGCGTGACTAGAACTTGCAGCTCTTCGTGGAGCTGGTCTGCAGCTCGGAAAGACAGGAGGCCATGGGACACAGCCTGACCTCCCCGTCTCTGGGAAGGGGTCAGAGGCCCGATGAAGTGCCCCAGTACCTGTGGTCAGCGAAGGTCTCCGAGTTCTCCCGGTTGAGGGTTCCTGCTGTGGCAAACATGATGGTGGTGTCGAGGTCAGCAATGATGCCGGAGACGGCGCTGGCGGCTGTGATGCAAGCCTGCGTCCCGCGGTTCCCGGCCTGCAGGGCTGCCAGCACGTGAGACACCTGCAGGGTACGAGTAGGGTCACTGGGGAGCAGAGCAGAATCGGGCAACCTCCACCACCTCCCAGATGGAGCCACTTCACACCGAGGAGGGGAATTGGGGATCGCATGGTCTGGACACCCCTTCTTAGCTTGTATTTATGTACTTTCACCCTGTATGGGACTCTGCTGGTTTCCAAATGAGTACGGTTTGCATGATGGGCATCAGAACATCGTGGCTCATTCCTTCTTTAGCTGCTAAACAACTTCTGCACTTGGGCAAACACTCACAGGAGAACAAGGCTCCTGATATAAAGCAATTTTGGAAAGGGAGGACCTGTGGGAGGTTCTG
>NW_010224053.1:3715-4350 GCF_000690775.1 Eurypyga helias
TGGTCCCATGACCAAGTGTTTTGCTTTTGCACTCTTGCTTACAAGCCTTGTTGCTCTACTGCTGCCTTATTGACCAGAGTTTTTTAGCAGTGTTTTCATCTGCTATTCAGAAGTATGTCCTTCAGATTGGGTGATGGACAGGACGTTGCCCACACACCAGCAAGGGGAAGATCTGTCACCCAGCATGAGCTGCAGGCTTGGCTGGAGACACAGCAAACTCTATGCCCACTGGGCAAGTGCCCATCTGGGGATTCTAGGCTGCCACCGGTGCGTAGATCAGTCGCCCCTGCCAGGCCATCATGGGAATGTCGGCACTGGGACATCACAGCACCAGCTGCTGTTGCGGTGCCAGGAGAGGGGGGTCCATCCTCTGCCCCGCCAGCCAGGCAGGGCAAGCGTGGCTGAGAGATCCAGTAGAAAAAGCCAGGGGAGAAGCTGCATGGCAGCTCCAAGGGAAAAGAGCTAAATCCAGCATTCCTTCCGCCTCGCCGTCACCCTGCTCACCTTCTCCGAAACCTTGCGTGCGCTCTCGATCAGCTCCTTCTTGGTGTAAGCATCACTGGGGCTGCACTGCAGGGCTCCAGCCTTCGTGACTAGGGCAGCGCAGCCGTGACCCAGCTCCTGCACCCGGCGCT
>NW_010224053.1:4579-4925 GCF_000690775.1 Eurypyga helias
GATGGTAGGTTCGAGTGTCCCCGTCCCCTGTTCTCACGCCCCAGCAGACCCTGCTCTGCCCCACAGCACGCTCGCCCCCACATTCACACCTCCTCGTTCTCGGCGGTGAGCGCAGCCGGCTTGGCCTCTTGCGCCAGCTGCCCGTAGTCATTGGTGAGCTGGTTGGCCAGTATGCCCAGCTCGTCTGGGTTGTTGGGTGGTATTTTTGCTTCCCTGCCGATGGAAAAGAGCAGTGGTTGGGGGGAGCCCTACACTGGGACAGTCAAACAAGGGGGAAAGTAGCCTGCACACGTGGCAGGCAGCGCTTTCTGTGGGGACAGGCTCGCTTGCACCCACCATCTCCTGC
>NW_010224053.1:5172-5585 GCF_000690775.1 Eurypyga helias
CCTGACTCCCCCTCTCTCCCACCCCGAGGCCTGGCCAGGTCATCTCCACATCGCTCTCACCTGGTTGATGGCCTGGGTGATGGAGTCCACCATGCCCCCTACGACACCGGCAGCACTGGCCGCCTCGTTCAGGGTGGTGGTCAGGTCCTCCACTGCCTCCTTCATCATCTGCACGGCCTCCTCCATTGCTGCAAGGGCAACCGGAGTGAGGGAAGGCAGGCAGCTCCTCCCCTCCTGACAGGAATGCTGCACACTCTCCCCGCGTTTCCACGTCTGGTGTGCGCACCACGCAGCACCCACCCGGAGCACGCCACTGGCACGCGCTCCTCCGCTCACCTTGGGGTTCCCTCCCGCCTCCTTGGCCGTGTACAGCATCTGCAGGGCGGACTCGGCCAGCGTTTTGGTCTGGTCCA
>NW_010224053.1:5601-6841 GCF_000690775.1 Eurypyga helias
GGTTGTGGGGGGGCCCCCCCCCCCCCCGCCATAATGAGGGGTTCAAAGTACTGAGCCATCTGGGACACCTAGGGAAGAGCAGCATCAGTGCCGGAAGCTCCCAGCCCCGTCTGCCTTGTGCCTCTCCCCCGGCCGTAAGCACCTCCATGCGCAGCATCCCCGTCCTTACCTTGTGCCCCAGCTGCGAGGCCTCGGCAAGCCCGCGCCCTGTCCTGCTTTGGCCACAGCCTCAATCAGGTTGCTGATCTCCTGGACAGCCGTGATCATCTGGTTGTGCAAAGCCTGTTGCAAAGAGAGGGCGTTGCGTGAGGTTGGGCAGGGCCGGGGTAACTGCACGCCACCGGGAACAGGGGCGAAGGTTGGGTGGAAACCGCCCTCGTTACACTTGCAGCAGCGCATCCCCAACTCACCTCCTGGGAGATATCTTCTCGAGGGGCCAGCTGCTGGCTGATGGCAGCGAGGGAGGCCTGGTCCACCTCCCGCATACATCTATTGAGGACCTCGATGGCCTCGTCACACTCCCGCTGTCCTGGAGCCTTATCCCTGTGTGACAGATGGATCAGCCCAGTGCTGGCAGGTGCTGTGCCTCCTCTTTGCCCCCAGCCTCAGCTGGTGCCAGTGAGAGGCAGGACTTCTCTCCCCAGTTTGGGGGCAACCCAGCCTCACAGAGCCTGGGCATGCATTCCCATCGACTCATGACAGGGCTAGAGGAGCAGCTCCCACGCAGGACAAGAGGGATGTCCTGTCATTTGCCTTCACCCTCCGGGATTGGCCAAGGAGATGATGAGCCAAAGCATCCCCAGGGATGCTCACTCAGGGCAGGGGTATGTGCCAACAGGGACAGGGCCACAGTCGAGGGGGCAGGAGCCTCCTCACCTCCTGTTGGTGATGAGCTTCTTGATGGAGTCTGAGACGGTGCGCGAGTGGCCAGCCAGCACTGACCACTGCGGTGGGTCCTTGGGGTTGACAGCCAGGGAGCGAGCAGTCTGGATGAGGCCAGCAGAGCTCTCCAGCATGGTCTTGGCCGAAGAGACGATGGGTTCCATGGCTCTGCGCCCCTGCACAGGGAGACCGTGGGCTGCGTGAGGCAAGGGACTGAGCATGGGAAGTTACTCCCTTCCACTGCAACCCTCACCCTGAAGCGGCCCCTCGGAGCCCAAGGCTCGCTGCCATCCTTGTCACAGCCCCACAAGGCACCAGCCCCGCACTGTGACTCCAGCCCAGGCTCAGGGGGACACAC
>NW_010224053.1:6865-7710 GCF_000690775.1 Eurypyga helias
TGTCGCAGCCAGGCCACATCCTCCCTGCCTCCGCGGCATCCCACCTCTGGGCTGATCTGGGCAGGAACGGTGGCAAACTCCGGGTTGGAGGCAAAGGCCGTCAGGTTATCCACAGCCTCTATGAGAGGGGCGGTAGCAGCGCGGCAACGCTCCCTGTTCTCCTCGTTGAACTCGCCATCCAGGGCCTAGCGTGGAGAGACCAGAGCAGTTATCCAACCGCCACCATGCCCCAAATCCCATCCCCACCACGGTGCCCCAGCAGGGAGACCGCACCTTGATGGTCTTCACCAGGTTGGCTGTGCTGTTGGCCACCTCCTTGGCCGACTGGACGAACTGGCGCTTGGCCACGGGGTTGGCCGTGCGGGAGGAGGCCAGGCGGCACGTGTTGCAGAGGGCTGAGGTGTGCTTTGCTACGATGGTGGCAGCTGACAGCACCTGCGGGCAACAGCAAAGTAAGGCAGGATCCGCAACGACTCCCCATCACTGCAGCTCTCCCTTCCCACCAGCCCCACGTGGGTCCCTTCTGGTACCCAAGAACTGCCGAGGCCCTGCACACCCACGCGGCCCCCCATCTTCACTGTCAACACTGCAACAAAGCTGCCAGCTGGTTCCCAGTATAGCTGATGGGGCCTGATGAGGCACTGGCCATACTCCTGGCCAGCTCTCCCAACTAGCCTCACCCTCACTTTTGTGCCAGAAAACACCCGTAACAGTGCCCCACCTCATACCCACCTGGGACTGGGTGCAGGCAGGGTCCACCAGGTTCTGGCAGGCCATTTGGATGGCTTGGTTAGCTCTGGCAAACTGAGTGGGGTCTACCAAGCCCTGCTGTCCAGCCTGGCTGT
>NW_010224053.1:7732-8589 GCF_000690775.1 Eurypyga helias
GTAGGCAGCCTAGGAGCACGAGAGAGGCGGTGAGAGTGTGTGCACACACTGGGGCAGCTCAGAGCAGGCATGGGTTGCAGAGGAGGCTGGTAGCCCCATCCCGTGGAGCCAGGCATGGAGTGGCAGGGGAGGGGTGTGGTAGGGATAATGTTCAGGGTTGCTGAGCGTGTCTCACCTGGGCAGCTGCCTCCGTCAGCCCGCAGAGAGCTTTGGAAGCGGCACTGATGGAGTCGCCAAACTCAGGCAGTTTGCTGTTCTTGGCGTTCTGGGAGATGCCAGCCATGGACTCGCCCAGCACCTGCAGGAGACCACCCAGTGCTTATGGGGACCATCTCACAGCTCACCGTGCTTCATCAGCCGGGGAGGAACCGCCTTTCCCTTTGCCCCCACATCCTTCCCAAGCCCTCCCTGTCCTTCCCCAAACCTCCTCTCCCAGCTCAGGGCTCACCTTGGAGTTCTCCATAACGCTGTCGAGGCAGTTGAAGTAGGACATGTCATTGACGGTCTGCGTAGGGTTCTCCAACAGCTCCTTCACCGTCTGCAGGGATGCAGGTGTCAGACCCAGGGGAAGGCTCCACACCCTCCACTTACCACTCCTCTTTGCTCCCTCCTACCCCTCATGTGGGGCACCACTTCCCCTCCCCACCACCTTAGCACCCATCTCAGCCCTTCCGCACTTCGGCAAGTGGCTTCTCACCTCCAGTTCCCGCAGGGCATTGTCACACTCCTTCTGGCCCGGTGCCTGCTGGGTGCACATGGTGATCAGCTGGTTAATGCTGTCGGTCACCGCCCTGCCGAGGACACAGGAGAAAGACCCTTGGATCAACGCCAGCTCTGCCACCCAGCCCCACTGCTAC
>NW_010224053.1:8701-9090 GCF_000690775.1 Eurypyga helias
GACATGGAGATGCTCTTTAAGTTCGACACCACCTGCGCCTGGTCTTCCTTATTCTGCAAGGAGCCAAGAAGAGTTACCCGAGCAGGTGTCCAAGCTTCACGCCCACCCTGACCCTCCTCCAGTGATCTTCAAGCTGAGCTGGTTCCCTTCATCCAACTCGTCCCGCCAACACCAAGGACACAGTGGGTGAACCAAGCCACTTCCTGCCTGCTGCTGCAGTCTTGTGCAGCCCCAGACCCCATCTCACCATCTGTGTTGGCCACAGCTCCCCTAACCACCACCCTGCCTGTGGCCAGTCGCCTTCCCAGGCACCCCAAACCTCTCACGGTACCCAGGATCCCCAAACGGGCGTTTGCTCTCACCGGGGACTGGCTGGCCATCTCCACTCC
>NW_010224054.1:0-2455 GCF_000690775.1 Eurypyga helias
GAGCAGCAGCCTGGGCGTCCAAGAGGCCAGTTCGTCCCTGGGCAGAAAACCAGTGGGTCTGGGTGTGCAGCGCTGGCAACGGGGCCGATCCTCTTGTCCTGTCCCCAGCCAAACGGATGGGGAGGCTTCTAGAGCTGGGCCCACTCGTGCCCAGGTGGGATGCGGGTGCTGTCCCAGGATGACACGCTTGTGTAGCGGTGCTGTTACCACCATGGCTGTTCTCCGGCAGTTGGCTGAGATGGGGCTGTGCAACACCTTCCCTTCCCAGCCTGGGAATTTCCCTGGCCATGGGGAGCTGTGTCCCCAGTGCTCGGTGCTGTCCCTGGGCGTGTCGCCGCCCTCCGCCTGCCTTGGCTGAAAGAGCCGGGCAGGCCGGCTTTGTGCGGGTAACTTGATGCTGATGACAGTTGGCAGCTGCAGTTCCCCCAGCAGACTGAGGCAAATAAAAGCATTAGGGCTCGTCCCTGAGGAGAGCGACAGGTGTTCGCTCCCGCTCCTTTGTTTCCCTCCTTTTATTCTCCTCGCTAATGTATGTCATATTTTTACCGCCCCGGGAAAAAGGAGATGCATCCCCCTCTGGAATCGGCATCGCCGGTGCGGAGCCGCATGCTTGCCTCCTTGTACGTGTCCGGCATAGCTCCCCTCCCGCTCCGGCACACCCCTGTTCATTGTGCCGTTCAAAAACCCAGGGAAGACCCTCTGGTTTCGTCGGTGCTGAGGTTTTCCTCGCTGAGAGGTCCGGCGTGAGCTGGCGTGCCCGCAGCTGCGCAGAGAGCCCTGGGGACCCCCAGCTCTGTTACTTCTTGTTGATGCGCGTGTGTAGGTTGGTGTCTGACTCATCCCGCGTGGTCCAGCGGGTAATGGCACGTGCGCTGAGAAAGTCTGGGGTACCTCTTAGTCAGTCCCGCTATTACTTAATGCCGCTTTTCATCCTCAAAGCGCCCTATGAACACGTGTGCCCACAACATGCTAATCCGTGCCTGATAAAAGAGGAAACTGGGATAGAGATATTCAGCCCAGTCTCCTGGCAGCTATTGCAGGGGAGCACATCGGATATCTTGGCTGGAGACCTAAGCTCAGACCACTCTGCTTTTTGTATTGCAACGCACAGGAGAAAGCTGCTTCCGTTATGTTTCTTCCTTGTATTTTAAAGCAATGATGCCTGGATTTTGGCAAAGAGTTTGCTCTGTAGGCGACACGTTTCATTGCACGTGGCAGGACAGAGAGGTATGTACCTGGGGCTTGATGACTAAATCTGTTCTTCCACTTCCAATGCTCCGCACACCACAGCGTGGAAACTGGCTCACTCTTTTCATTGACGCCATTAATGCAGACTAAGCAGAAATGCTGTTCAGGCCAGGCCAGGTACGTAACTTTTTGGTCTTTAAGCAAGTGGAGAAACCTGCGACTGCATTTTGTGTATAGTTTATTCATAGTTAGCCTAGGAGGGGAAAAAAGGCAATTGTATGGGTGCAAACTACAGCAAAGTAATGGGTGTCACAGTTTTGAAGGAGTTGTCTTTGTTGTGAACCAAAACTAGGCACGTAAGATCAACAGACGTATGAAAACACACAAACTCTCCAGTTCACCTTGGTTGTGCTTCAGATGTGTCAGGACTTGGGTGATGGAACGCTGATGGCTGCTGAACAGCAGTGATTCCTCACAAGCCTCAGGTCCGCATGTTTTGGAGCAGTGAGGATCCGCAGGCACAGGGTGAGGACTTCTGGATACGCAAGAAGAGGAGACTCCAGCAGCAAAGCTTGGCCAAGAATGGCCAGAGAGAGTCGGCCAGGGCTATAACATCCAATTTCCGCTCTGGCTTGGCGGGGGCTGATGGCAAGGTATTTTACACATTGCTAGCACGTGCTCTGCAGCGTGTCTTTCTGTGTTTTCTTTGAAAAGACGCAGATGAAATGAGTTGACAAACGCTGGAGCTGTTTGTGCTGGACGTTAAAAATGTACTTGCTGTAAATATCAGGGCATTACTGGATCTGCCGTTCTGGAGGAAAAAGTCACTGCAGGCTATCTTCTCTAGCCCACGGGGAGAGTGTGACATTTCTGTGCCACTTTAAACAAGCTCCGTCACATCAGGTGAAGCGATTCGTGATGACCTCATGCATTTTAATGGGAACGTCAACTGCAATCTAGTAAAGTGTTCCTTAGATACCTCGTCTCCTATCTGAATGTTTGCCCGTGCACGGGAGATTTTGGTAAGCCCATCGACTTAGCCATATCGTTCTTTCCAGGTTAAACCCACCCTGCTCTCTGCTGATGGGGAGGTGTACGGGCACTGCTTTCTCCGGCATGGAGTGGGAGTTTAGCCTTTGCTAGAGCAGGGAGCTCTGTCCTGCCAGAGGCTGGTGCTCCCACACATGGTATAAATTACAGTTTACCCGAGGAGCAGCATGGTTTCTGCAGAGATAATGGGATCGGCGTCTTGCTGCGTCTCTTTCCC
>NW_010224054.1:2486-24423 GCF_000690775.1 Eurypyga helias
GAGCAGTATAATGCAGCATATAATAGCAGGTTTTAGTTCTGTGTAGATCAGGTATGATCACTAAGGCAGCTGTGGTGACAGTGGCAAAGGCAACTGTGGGAGACAATCTTGCAGCCTCAGCTACTTGCCATGTGTTTTGGAGGCCCAGGGAAGTGGCAAATCCTCATGAGATGGGGGAGTCTGCCACGTAATGCCTCGCATACTTCTGTTTGAGCTATCAGGGGCATTTGAAAGGTCTCTGCGTCCCAGAGGAACACGCACAGAGACATAATGCAACTCTGAAAAGGTTTAAGGACTCTCCAGGCAAGTGTGCTGCCATCCAGGCTCTTGGGCTTGAGTCAGTAGGTCACCCAGGCTCTCCGTGGATAATGTAATCAGAGCACGGGATAAAGACATGATGAGCATGGACAAGGTCCATTGGAAATGCTTGAGTAGTTTCTTTCATAAATGGAATAACATCTGTTGTCGTCGGAGGCACAAGTTCCTGTCAAAGAGAGACGTCATCCTTATAAATATTAATGGTGCATATAAATGGTGGTGGGTGTGAACTGTGGCGGATGTTAGGTTAATGGGTGAATTGCTCCTTAGGCATCAGTTTGCTGTCATCATGCTTATTTCTACACTAACAAACACAAACTGTTTAGGTGGCAGAGCAAGCAAAGAGCTATCTTCCCCCTCCTCCTCTCCCTGGGGTCCCTTCACAAATGAAATGTGTACTGTAATTAGTCTCCTGCCTTGTTTCTGATGAGAATTAGTCCTGCTCACAGAACCGAGGTGGAGGGGAGCATGCCTGGAGCTGGAAGAGCTGAGGGCTGTCGGTGATAAATGAAGCGAATGAGGGAGGCTGTTTGGAGACGCCTGCAGCATTCCCCATCAGCTCGATCCTAGTTGCCTTTAGTGCTGTCGATTTCTCTGCTCTTAAAAGCAAATGTTTAAGAGGAAAATGGGGTTGAGTATCACCAATCAAATGCTCTTGGACTTGCATCGCTTTGTTGCTGCAAATGGTGTTTGCTGCCTTGAGCAATGAGTTTCCCTCGCCTCTTTCAAAAACCATAAGGCTCTTCCTACCCCTTTTATTTATCCGCAGACTTGGCAACAGGGCTCCTGTTCATCAGCTGGGCACAGAACAGCTCCTGCCAGCCACAGTGCTAACGAGCAGCATTCAAAAGGGTCTGACGACCATGTGCAGAAGAGCCCCAGGACTGCGCTTGCTGCTGGTGAAGGCTGGGGGTCCCCTATCTCTGAGAGGATGGGCCCTGTTTTCTGTCTTTTCCAAGGTAGTCGGGGTGATCTTCCAATGTGACACATGGCGGGGGGAAGGCTGTGCTGAGCAAACTGTGCAGACTGTGGAGCCTCTCCCAGTGGGTGAGTGATGGATGGGGGTTGTGCCCTGCGGGGCTCCCCCCAGCAAAACCCTGTGTGCCACTTTTATTACCTTGAATTCTTCCCCCTCAGCCTGTTGGGCTCCAGTAGAGATAGTCTATGCTCGTGCATCATTGCAAACTGCTTTAACTCATACCGTTTAGCCTGTGGTCCATTGTCAGTGGCTGTGGCAGGGTCCCGTGTCTGGTGAAGTTAAGAGACACCGTCGCTTGGTCACGTGTTTGTGCAAGTTATTTCAGGGAGGTGAGAATCTCTGTACTATCTGCAGAAAGTACAGAGGTTTTTTTGGTTGGATAAAAAAAAAAAAAGATTCTGCCTGCGGTGCTTCATGGAGCAGTTTTGTGGTGTTTTCAGGGAAGACTCTCGTTATTTGAGTTCTCTGATATTTTTGGTATTTGACAGTGATCCTAATCACGGGACTGACTTCATCATAGGCTTCATCCTATCTTTGTAACAGTGATGTGTATATCCCTGGTCCTCCTCTGCAAGATACTGTTACTAGTTTCTAAATGACTTACAAGCATCCTTGTTAAAGCACATTTTCTTCAGAGAAAGTGGTGAATCCCTTAAACGCAATCCTGATTAAGGCTGAAAGCTTTTTAAAGTGTGTGCCCTTCAGAGCATATTTATTCTGACGTGCAGTGTGTGGCCAGGGTAACTCCCAGGCAGTGACGCTCCAAGTTTGTTGACGGGACACAGGTTTTATTTTTATCAGATTAACATGTACACAACCAGGCTCTGAACTCTGCTCCCGTGTGTTTTGTGAAATGCTCTAGAAAATGCCTGCTTTCATAGTCTCTCATGGGTTTGCATTCACATGGCAAATTACTTATCTGTAGGTGGGGGGAAAAACACCCTGTGCTTTCAGGGGGATGTTTGTGAGATCCTTTTTAGCGATGGCAGAATGTATTTTATGGTCAGTTTTGGTAAACACCGATCTTTTTGAAATCAAAATGAGAACTATGTTACATGTAGAGACCAATCCCCTTTACTTGAGAGTCCCAGCACCCATTTTGGTAGCTCATGTTTTGTATAAATACTGGGTTTGACCCTATTGCAAGAGATACCTCATGTGTTTCCTGGAAGTATCCATGGATTTGTGGATCTTATCTTACCCGTGACATCTCCCCCTCTGGGTTGGTTGTTTCTCAAAGGAGACGATACTTCATAGCCCAGACTCCTTTTAATGGTATGGAAAAGGACCCTTCTGAGGACTCGGTCTGTTGTGTACTATGGAAGAGGATGTCCTAACTACTCTAAGTTTAGGGTAGATTTTAGCCTCGCTGTCCTGCACAGCTCATTTACTTGGCATGCTGCTCAGCTGATTTATGTTGGTGGTTGAGTCCCTTAATTTGTCGCAGAAGCTTCTTCTGTCCATTGTGGTGAGGAGCCATCATGTAGAGTGGTGCTGGAAGGCACTGAGAGGAGGTGGCTTTGCGAGCAGATTTGAAAGGGGTGATGAGTTCTGTCATTCCTTCCTCTCTGTACGTGTCTGCCCTTGTTTCTGGAGCAGCCTAGCACACTTCAGGAGAAGCATCATGTTTTTGAATACTCGGTCTGAGAAATAGCTGGGGAACTTCAGCTCAGAGAAACGTAACCTCCACGAGGTGCTTCTTCACAGCTTTCTGGTACAGGTAGTGCACAGCTGAACCTGGGCAGCTACAGAGCCAGAGGCTGCTGCTGGCTGGAAAGCCGCTGCCTCCAGTTCAACTGGGAGACCAGCACAGAGCTGGCAGGTCAGTCCCGGTAAATGTCGTTTGGGCTACTTGTATGTGTCAGAAGTGGGGTGGAAACAAAAATGGTTGAACACATTGCAAACTATGGGTAGACATATTTTCTCCTGATGGAGCCGTTGGCTGTTACCTGGCTGGTTCTCCCGTTCCCGTTCCCTCCCTGTGTTCCTGAGGGTCATGAATATGATGTGGGATTGCACCATGAAACCATGCAGAGGAGAACCTAATTCCTCTGCTCAGACAGTAATTTTTCTTCCTTTTTTTTCTGATGGGACATAGGTGGAGGAGAATGCAGAAAGTCTTCCTGCTGTTGTCTGTGCTGACTCTTGGTCATGTGGGGCTGCTCAGTACTTCCACTCACCTCCCAGCAGCTGTCTGTGGAGTGGTGGTGGAAGGGACCCTCAGAGGGTTGAAGTGAAGGTGCTGTGCCTCCAAAATCAGTAGAGAACGATTGCTGTTCCCGTGACTATGGCTGCTCCTGTGACTAGAAACAAATCACAAGCAAAACAGCTCAGGAAAGAGCAATGGAGTCACGGGAAGTCAGGAACACGCAGGTTCGTATTTATGCTACGGACTGTGACTTAAAAGAGGAAAAAGTGCTAATTCATGCAATATGATATTTTTTTTTTCTAGAGATTCAAAAATGCTTTATTCTATTCTGGTTTTGTTTTTCTTTTTAAGCTCTGGAGAAGGGGCAGCGTTATCGTCTGCAGCATGCCTTGTTTTATGGAGCATGTTAGGCAGGGGTTCATTTGCTTGACGAATTCAGGACTCAGTTTAATTGGACTCTGGAATGGCTAGTTTGGGGGGAAGCCATTTTACTGGCTTCTGGGGAGTACCTGATGTTCTCTAAACTCCAGTAAAAAATTCTTAGCACAGCCGTATCTTCTGTGTCCTTGCACTTCATAGATGAAGCGAACACACATGCACAAACAGGGACTTGTGAACAAAGTGGTAGGACTAGATCCACGCATGTTGCTGTGTCAAATAAAAATTCCAATGATATACAGCCTAAAACTGTAATTAGAGGGCAGCTCTGAAAAATCAGCATACAAACTGAAAACGCAGGCGGCTTTGGTACACTGAGTCGCTGCTCCTGGTTTGCTTCCCTCCCACCCCTTTCAGAGGTGTGGTAGGAGTGCAGGGGTGGCTCGTCCCGAGAGCTGCTGAGCTGTCTGGATCCCAGCAAGCTCATTTCACAACCCTACTCTCTAAACTGTCTATGGACAAAAGCAGGGGAATGAACGGGAGGAGACCAGGCACTTGAAGAGCTGCTTGTCCCTGGTTGTTTGGTGGGTAACAAGGAATTCAAAGAGCAAGACACTGGGGAGCAAGAGCTCGGGGTTTGCGGCTGATGACTTCCTATGACAAAGCAGGGAAATCACTAGAGCTTGACTTTAGAGACACCTCCAGCTCCTGCTCTGCTGGCCACTTACCCTGACGCTTCCCTCGTGGAGGCTTTCTGGCACAGCTTTGCTCGGCTTCAGGATCTGAGAAGAAATCACCTTGTCAGTCCCATGCCTCTGTGCAGTGTGCCTGGGATCAAACCATTCCCTTGCAAGACGCAGGCTCAAGCAGTTGGCCGACACCAAACCCACAGCTGCCTGGTCTTGAGCAGAGCGCACTTCCTGGCTCTAATGCCGTAATTAGAGATGAGCCCAGAAGGAGAAACAGGATTGATCCCTTGGAGAGCTCATCTGGAGGATCAGGAAGGGCAGAGCAGATGGCTTTGGTGCAAGCTCGGAGGTAGGCTTAAGCTGGGTGGAGTCAACCCTCAGGCTTGACCCTAGATGTCAATGTAAACAGCTCCTCTGGGGACCTTTATTATGGAAAGCGTGGGCAAAACTGCAAGTCCCTACCTGCCAGTGCTTGAAGTTCAAACAGCTCAGATTGGGCAGGTAGGGCTGAGCTGCTTCCCGCAGCTGCCTGGGAAGAGCTTTGGCCTCACCTTGACAAGAACGGAGAACTCGCTCAGCCCTGGGCATGGAAGGGACCTGCAGCACAGTGGCTGGAGCACAAGACCGCTGCGGAGTGGGGGCACCACTGAGCGTGGGTGGCCAACCGGCAAGGCTGGACCAAGGCAGTGTGGGATGGAATGTGGGGAGAGGATCAACAGGTCACTGCATCCACCGGGAGGGTGTCCTCAGGAACACTGATGCTGTTCCTTATGGGGGACGAAGGCAGGCCCTTTGGGACTCCACAAGATGAGGCCCCTTCTGTTTGAGCGGGATGTACGCTTGCTCCGCTGCCTGCCAGATCTTCCTTCTTGTGAAGAGCAGTAAGCCCAGGAGGGCAGGGGATGACACGTGGCAGTGGTAGATGACTATTGAACACGTTTCTGCCTGGTGCTGTGATTACAGCCTGTTCTGGGCATGTCACATGTTGTCCTGAGCTCCTTCAGTTTCTCACCTTTCTTCCTCCCATCTCTCCTGGACAGCTTTGCACCCTCTGGAGCTGGGTCAGGTGGTTGTAGTCATGCTCTTTGGCTACTTTTTCTTAATCAGGTGAAACACATGGATTCCTTAGTATTCTCTATACTGCCAAAAGCATGTGGTGGTTTTTTTGGGGAAACTCTGTTAGTGATAAATGTAAACCAAAGGGCAGCCAGAAGAAGCTGTCCCAAGTTCTTGTGTGCTGTCATGTGTATCGCGTTTAGCAGGTACTGCGAGTGTCAGAGCAAGTGGTTTCCTTCTTTGCCTTCCCACAACTCTGCTGACACAGTCATCTCTCCAAAAACCCTTCCTGTTTTCCAGGATTTTGTCTTCTAAGAAAAGTTCCTATATTATGAAGACTATTTTGGTTTAACATATTAATTAATTTCTTAAGGTTTTATACAGAAGAAAAGAGTTGGAAAGAGAAGAATTGAGCTCAAAGACACAACTTAAACATCTACCACTAGACATAGCGTCTGAGAGGTAAGTCTCTTGAAAGGGAGGTCTGACAAATCCATGTGCTTAGCAAGAAGCTGCCTGGAAATTCTCAGTTGGAGACATTGAATGGCTGTATCTGAAACCCTCCTGACCCTTGGAGTTGATTTAAGGCATCAGTCACTCATCCATTCTGGATCTAGACCCATCTTGTAAGGGTGGACACACACAGTGCTCATGAGCAGCACAAGTACTGCTTTTGCCATTGTAGTCTCTGAGTGAGCCCAGGACTGCAGTGTATTGGGTTTGTGAGGTGGGTTTGTGTAGCAGGGATGGGGCTACCGGGGTGGCTCCTGTGAGAAGGGGCTGGAATATTCCCTGACTCCAAGTCAGACCCACCTCTGGTCACGGCCGAGCCCATCAGTGAGGGTGGTAGCACCCCTGGGAGAACGTGTGTAAGAGGGGAAAGGGAACCTGCAGTGGAGAGAGGAGTGGGGAGTGAGAAAGAAACCCACGCTGGAGCAGGCTGCCCCTGAAGGACTGCACCCCATGGGAAGGGCTTATGTGGGAGAAGTTGGTGGAGGACTGTCTCCCGTGGGAGGGACCCCACGCTGAGCAGGGGCAGAGTGTGAGGATCCTCCCCTGAGGAGGAAGGAGCAGCAGAGACGATGTGTGATGGATGTACCACAATCCCCGTTCCCTGTCCCCTTGTGAGGCTGAGGGGAGGAGATGGAGAAATGTGGACCAAAGCTGAGCCTGGGAGAAGGGAGGGGTGGGGGGAAGGTGTTTTAAGGTCAGATTTTATATCTCATTATCCCACTCGGATTTGATTGGTAACAAATTAAATAATTTTTTTCCCCCAAGTCGAGTCTGTGACCATAACGTATGAGCCATCCCTCCCTGTCCTGGTCTTGACCCACCAGCCTTCCCTGGTGTTTTCTCCTCCCCATCCCACTGGGAGGAGTGAGCAAGTGGCTGTGTGGGGTTGAGTTGCTGGCTGGGCATAAACCACAACATGCATCAAGCTGAAGGCTTGATTTCTGTTTTTCCTTCTGGGCCAGGCAAACCCTCCTCTGAGGAAAGTGGAACATGGGCTGCGGGCTAGGGGTTAAGAGAGGAGAACTGTGGGTTTGTGTCCTGACTCCAAGGCCTGCTTTGATTCTGTTTGTGTTGCGTTTCCCATGAAAAGGCTTTATGGTGTTTGTGATCGGGCCCATGTGGGGAGGGCAATTGACCGATTTACTCTAGTGACATCTGTCTCTTTGTTGTATCAATAAAGTTATTTGCACAGAATTCATCTGAAGGAGGAAGTGATCTTGAAAGCTTCTGGTCTAAATTGGAGATTCCTGCTCCTTTTCTAAACTGAGCCACTACCTGGGGCTCCCCAAGGCTAGGGGACCCGATCGTGGTGTGTGGCAAGCCCCTGGGGAGGGCAGGAGAAACATCAGTCGGTCCCTGCAGCAGCTTGCTGCCGTGGTGCAGCAGCGGGAGCGTGGCTGCCATCCCGGACCCACACGTTTTGCGTTTGAGCAGCTCACCACTAAATGATGGAGAAATACTCAATCATTCTGTAACTCTTTACTACAAATTACTAAAAGTTCTCTTTTCACCCTAGACTGCCCACTGCAACACCTATCCCACAATTCTGGTGGATAGAAACCGCCTGTGTAAGACTAGCCAGCATCAGGCTGCTTGTGATCTCCAGGAATGCTGTGTGCTGGACTATGGACAGGACTCTGGTTTTGTGCCAATGGCAAGTGCGGTAATATCCATTTCTGGGACCCAGGGTGAGAAGTATTGGGTGAACATGGAGGGGTTCGAGAAGGGAACTACCAACATGGTCCTGACCTATGGGAGGTGGGCTTGTTTAATCTGCTCAAGAGGAGGCTGAGGTGAATCTAGCAACATCCCACAACTTCTAGAAGAACAGTTACAGAGTTGGCAGCGTCAGGCTCTTCTCGTTAGTGGCAGATAATAAGCCAAGGGGCAGTGGCCACACATTGCAGCTGGCAAGGTTCAGATCAGATAGTGGGAAACCCTCTCTCCCATGAAGGTGGTGCAGCACTAGGATGGGTTGCCCAGAGGGGTCAGGGAATCTCCCTCCTCGATGGTTTTTGAGGCTTGGTGAGACAAAGCTACGGTCCACCTGATGTACTGTTGGCAACGGCCCTGCTTCAGAGAGGTTTGGACTAGACATCTCCACAGGTCCCTTCCAACCAGCATTTCAGCCACTCTGTTCATTCTGCAAAGACTGCCAGCACGCTGTCAGTTTTCAAGGAGAATTTCTGGATCTAACTGGCGTTTTTTGTTTGACACAGTAACCCAGATTTAAATGGAAGCTGTCTGCTCCATCGTGCTTGGGTATGATCTCAGTATGAAGAAAATTGGTTCAGGGAATGGGGTAGGTGCGAAAAGAGTCAATTTTGCCTCCTGATCAGGCGGTGGGTACGAGGGGAGGGAGCTGTTCTAGCAGCCCGAGGTGGCTGGAATATTGTTTGAACCGGGTTTTTCAGTAGAAGCCAAGCAGTTTGCGGTGGCAGCAGAAGGCCTATTGCTGCGTGTGTGCAGCGCTGTGCGCTGCAGGCCCGGGAGCAGTAACAAGCTGCCTTTTAGCCCTTGTGCAGTACAAGTAGCCAGTGGAGGAGAGGAGGGTGACATGGAGCTATCTTTAATATCTTTTGTGATATACTGTGTGCCTGCAGGAGAAAGTGTCCTTATTTGCTGTCTTGCAAACTTTTCTGGGAGCGATGAAGCTTGGTTCCCCGTGGCTTTGTGTCATCTGTGTGGATCTTCTCTCCTTTGTGTCCATACTTTGTCCCTCTGCATCCCAGCAACAGGTGAACTCCTGCTGCAGGACCTCTCCCGTTGGCCCAGATGCTCATGTTCACAGAATTCACAGGAACTTCATTTCCTTGTAATTTCTTTGTTAGATTTAGCTGGGGAAGCTGATTGTTACTGGGGGAGGACTGACAGGCAAAGGAAGAGACTGAGGCTTACAGTGGGATAGGAGAGGAGATGGAGAAGGAGAGTCTAGGGAACTCAGCAGCTTACCCATGTCCTATCTTATATGCAGATCTTGAACTTCATCACCACAAATATGTCATCATTTCTGAAGTCATAATTAAGTTCAGCATTTTACTGTCAGCATAATTGCATTAACCACCTTCCTTTCTTGCTATGTCTTGAAATACAGTGTGTTATACAGAGTCTCTGCCAAGTCATTCAATTTTAATGCAGTTGGATTTGAGTTTTTTAAATGTACCTTGAACACAGTAAATACACCGAGTTCCCAGGGCCTGTCTTGTTTTTGTATATGAATGAGATCAGCCGAACAAGCCAAGCGTGACGATGCCATGTGGTTGAGCCCTACTGAGCGCTGTGTACTCGGTGGCCTCGAGCCAGCTCCGTGTCCCCTGGCTGTCCTGCAAATGGCTGGTGACACTCCAACTTTTCCAGGAACTCCTGTAAAATTTTCACGTCTCTCTTAAAATCTAGGTTGCCAGAGAGGCTTGTCCTCCAGCAAATTGCATTCCTTCTGCCTAAATGTGTTTTCAGGGCATAGCCTTGTCTTTGAGGAGTTAAAAAGCAAGGGCAGCCGACCCTGTCCCTGGGGGGTGGCATGAGGGGTACCCCCAGGAGAGCCCCCTTGCCCCTTGGCTGCTCATGAGCTGTTCTGGGATGTGATCTGTCTGGACAGACAGACAGCTCCTCTGCCAGGATAAACTGTAGCTCAGCAGGGGCTTTTCTGGCAAATGTTCTACAGCTCTAATCAGCCTTTGGTTGGCCTCCAGCGTTTGTTTGTTTGTTTGTTTTTCTTGTCCCGAGTCATCTTACTTGTACAAGCAACATGTCCAGCCAGCCAGCGTCCTGAGCTGCTCATTTGGGATGTTACTTGTGTTGTTGCTGGTAGAGCCATCCCATAAAGAAGAGGAGCAATTCTCATCTGCCCTATTAGTGTTTGACCCCCTTCAAAACACTTCAGGAAGAAAGCTGGGTTTATAATATGGTGATCTCTGCTCCCCCCTTTACCACAGGCAGCCTCATTGGTGTATGAAGCAGACGGAGGAGCTGAGGTGCAGAGAGAAAATCACCTGGTCTGTTTTCCCTCCCTGCATGCCGGGATGATGAAGAGCAGAGATGTGTGGCTCTTCCAGCTGCTGGACTTCAGACCCCCGAGGACGGTGGCCAGAGAGACGAGGGAAGTGAGGGTGTCTGGAAGGCAGCCATGCACACCGCCGGGTCCGTGGGGGGAAGGCAAGAGGGATCTCTTCCAGGTTACATCCCCTAGAGCCTCGGGGACCATCATGCATGCCTCTTCCAGAAGGACAGGTAGCCCAGACCTGTGCTTGCTGCAGCGTGCAGGGCGCTGAGGCGCAGAAGAGCTGCTGGCCAACCCCGTGTGCCCCAGCCGCTCCCCAGTGCACGGGCACGCTTTGTGTGACACAGGACCAGAGTTGCGTTCTCTGCCCACGAGCTCTCCAAAATTGCATCTGATGAGGAAGAGCAAAGCAGAGATAACCTGCCTCTTCCAGAGATATGCAGCAGATCATAAGATCGGACTACATCCCCGGATCTTGGGCCATTCCTGAGCCACGTATTTCTATCAGTTACATCCTGCATCTTAGGGGAACTCTCTGGAGATCGCACAAAGTAGGTGAACTTTAGAAGTGTGATGTGAGTTCATTGCTACCCTTATGATCTGATGGAGTGACCCTTTGCTTGCACGTGCACCAATGATACTTCTGAAACCCTATCCTCTATCCGGGCTGCCTTACTACTGGATTGTTTTGTTAGAGCACTAAAATGGGATGTCTCGTCTTCTGTCTCACGGCAGCCGTCTCTTTTGTTGGATGGTTTGTCAGCTGCTGTCTGACGTCCATCCTGCCATTCCTTCCCCTCTTCCAAGAGAGCCATTGCATTACAGCAGCAGTCACACCTCGGTGTATATGATGCCATTGATAAATTCCAGTCTGGCTCAAGCAGGAGGCATGGTCCTGGGGCAGCCCTTTTGAAGGTCTGCCGTGATCTCTCCTTGCCGGCTGGCTCGGGGGTATGTTCTATATTAACGCTCCTTGATCTGTCTGCTGGTTTTGACACCGTTGACCGGGACGTCCTGGTGGAATGCTCCGAGCAGATGGTGCATCTGGCTGGGGCTGCTTCAGGTTGATGCAGATCATATCTTGGGGAGAGCTGCTCGTTTGCACATTCCATTCCCTCCAGCTGTTTCTGTCTGCTGCATGGCTCTCTGAGGGGACCCTCCCATTTTAGTGCCTATTGATTTATTTTGGCTAAGCTGATTAAGCACACACTCGCTTCTGGCTGCCTTCAGGCACTCCCCACACTCCCAGCTCCTTTCCGCAGCCAGTCACTCCAGCAGAGCAGGGCCATATTTGCAGCTTTTTTGAGGGTATATCAGTGCAAGTAGTGTTGGTCTTAGTGGGTCGGTACCCTAGGAGATCCCAGCAATGCCCAGCCTGGCTTAGGAAGGGTCTGAGTGTCTGCCCTGTGTATGTTGCTCCAGATGTGCACACCTGGCTACTAGTATCTCGGCTACTATCTCTGCCACAGTGCAAATCTGAGCGGCGCTGTCAGCCAGTGACTGATCTGATTGTTGAACCAGGCCCCGTCTCTGCTGTTGAAAATCCTCAGGAGATTCTAACTCCTAGGGTTGCTGATGGAGATGTGCTAGCCGTCCCAAATTCTCAGGATGTACGGTTGCTCACTTATCACCTGCCTGTTGGTATAGTGTGGGGGAATTTTTGGCTCTCCATACTATTTGGATGCTGTCCTCTGCTTCGCTGTACACTTCAGTGGTGTAACATAACAAGGATTGACAGACCAGTACACACCTTTGAGCTTTAGACGTGTGTACGAGATGCGGCCAGAGGAAGCAGCCCTTTTCTGCATGCAGCAACCAGAAGGTACCTGGGCTCGAGTAGGCCTATGGTATATATAGCACTTCTGGTTTTCAGTTTGAAAATACATCTAAATGCTTCCATAGACTGGAAGAGCGAGGTGGAGAAATGGAATGACTTCCCCCAAGGTCACACAGCAGACAGCTGGCAGAGGTAGTGCCGACCCAGCCCTTCTGCCCTACCCCCCGGCGTGCATCACGCATCATGGCTGTTTCCTTCCTGCGACACAAAGTCATTTCAGGATGAAACTCCGGAGGTTTCTCCTTTATGGGCTACACACTGTACCTGAACTTTATCACGAGCAAAGCGATCCTAGCCCGTCTATTGTTACATTCCCCGCCTGGAATTCACCACGCAAGCAATAGCGGCGTAATAAAAGCCAACAGACAATCCGGTTGCTTGGCTCGGCTTTGAAGTGGGAGTGTTTGGCTCTTTGCCACGCTCCTGTTGGGGCCCTGCCGTGCGTCTGCCTGGGCCATGGGGCGAGCAGGTGGGGTTGGGTGCTGCGCAGCCCCTGCTCTCCAGGGCTGCAGCGGGAGGCAGCCGGGTGCAAATGAAGGGACCCTGACCCGTTGTAGGAGATGCTGAGGCGGGAGCTCAGCCCTCTCAGGCAGCAGGGGCAGGTCCACGGGTGCTCACCTTCATGGAACCACTTTGTTGAGGTTTTTTTCAGTTTGTCCCATTGTTTCTTGGTGACATCTGTCTCCTGAAGTGGCACTGAAGGCACACACTGGATCTCTGGATCCTCTTGAAATGTTCATGCATCAACTCTGCCTTTAAATCAGCTGCTGTCCCAAGGAAATCTGTGCAGTGTCTGTCACACCTCCCAGGGGGACGTATCTTGGCAGCTTTATTTCTGAATCTTCTTTTACCCAGCATTCACCAAGTCTAGCTTCACTAAATTTAGCAGGACTCTACATGGACTAAGTGCTGTGTGCTACAGTTTGGCTGAACCTGGCCTGCTCAGAGCAAACCTGGGCCATTACTCTCTGTTGCCCTTCATTTTCTTCAGGTGTAACACTGCTGCACAACAGCTGGTTCCATGATGGTCTGGAGCCCAGGCAGGGCTGGAGCCCAGGCAGGGTCTGGAGCTTGGCACGATTGCCTTTCACACTTGATGCAGAGCGCAGAGGAGGATGGGAGGAAAACAATCATTCAAACAGCTATTAAAAATACCCAGGGGAAAGTTTGTGAGCTTTTGTTTGGGGTTATGCAAGATAACTTCTTGCTTGCACTTTGGAGGAGAACAAGACAAAGTACTCCCGCTTCCTGCACACGAGCACCGGAGCAGGGGTGAGGGACAGTGCCAGCCTGGCCAGAGAGCTGCCAGCACCAGGGAGGTGGGGAGTGGGCCACCAATGCGGGAAGCAAACAAAGGGAAAATGAGTTACTCCAGCAGCCTTGCAGGGGAATCCAGCGGCCGAGCTGAGGGCAGTGCCCAGCCGCCCTGCGTGGTGGTGCGGGACCACGTGCTCTCCCTCTGGACTCTGAAGGGTTGCTCTGTTCTGGAATGGCTGTTTCGGCTTTTTCCAGATCATAACCAGAGTGGCATCTGCACACAATCCCTCCCCGCAGCCCTCCAACAGCTCCTGCTCTGTGCAGAGGTACCAGCCAGGACTGTGTGTGCCTGCACTGCCCCAGAGCAGCTCGTCTGGGCTGAAATCTGGCTTTGCTCAGCTTTCAGAGGCATCGATTGCGCTTGCAGCCACGCCGTCAGCTGGGGCTTTGTTCCCTGCAGCTCATTCAAGTGTGATTTTAGGATTTTACTAGGTTTTTCCAAGTAACACACAGACTTGAAGGGAAGAAGGAGGAGATGTAGTTTTTGGGGAATAAAATACCAATGGACATCAATGAGCTGCCTCCCAGAGAAACCTGGTCTGCGCTATTCAAAATCCCTGCCCACGTGCGCTTCCTGTTCAGAGCCCAGCAGTTGCATCGAGTGTTTGCCCTAGCTGCCGAACAATTTCGGGTTACCCTATACTCGGTGTGTTTACCTTCCAGGCAGCCTGGGATGCAGGGGGCATGCAGCAGCTGTTGCACTGCGGTGTTGTACAAACACAAGGCAGGTGCTAGCTGGCATCCCGTCTCTCACATGTCGAGTGCAATTGCAGGAGCTGCCATGTCTCAGCCATCCGGGCAAGCCCCCAGTCTATTCTTGTGGATATTGTATTCCTGTAAATATAGGTTGTCATACCGCTCCAAGATGCTCTCCCCGTCAGGATGTTTCCCACCAGCTGCCGCTACGGATGAGCCCCTTGCTGTTGCCTGATTTCAGATGGCAGCAGGGAGGTGTTGCAAACCCTGCCCACACCGAGGCTCTCCAGCCATGCGGGCACAGGGAGCTGGACTCTAGGGTTTCACACACCGGTTGACCCCTCCGAGCCCAGTTTGGTCTGCTCGTGGTCAGTAACTCAGCAGGCTCCGGCTGTGCATGACATTTTGGACTCCTGTGGTCTGGGTTTGGGGTGTGGGGTTGCTCAGAGGAGGTTGTTCCCAAGTGGAGCACAACCTGTATGGGGCAGTCGTTGACGGCAGTCATTCCCATGCTTGTTCTTGTCACAGCTGTGTTGTACGTGTTTTATTTTTGGCCTCCCAAAGCAGGTTTGGTGGTCAGCCATGCCAAATTTATGTGCAAAAGGAGGTCTTTCAAAGACACCAGTCTGGAGTTTCTCCTCCACCAGTTTGCCTGTGCTGTGCCTCCTCCAGAAGACACTTCATCTCCTTTTTTGCAAATCTGAGTTCGTGTAATGCAAATGGAGAAACCACACAAAAAGCAAGTAAGGGCTCCCCATGGGCTGAGTTGTTGTAGGCAGCTGGGGAGTCATGGATCTGGTAAAGGGGTTTGTTGTGCAAACAAGTGGGCCAGATCAGAATCCCAGATTCCCCCAGACTGGGGGAGAGGTGGGGTAGATGAAGTGCCAAAACTCAATGCTGAAAACAGCTTTTTCCCCTGTGAGTAGCCACTGCTGATGTGAGCTGAGAAGAGCTTGCAGTCCCCAAGCAGACGAGGTGAGATTATGCTCCTGTCCAGGGGCAGGTCTGTGAAGGAGGATAACATGGTGGGAGCACAAGGTGTGGCAAAATTGCTGGAGAAAATGATCCCCTGGAGTCAAAATGGGAGTTCCTGCATGCTGCAGGCATCAAAGCAGCCCCCCGAGTGCAGGTGGGAGCCTGAGCCGGCCCCCGTGCCGTGGCCAGACTCCACATGCCTCTGGTTTTCTTACTCATGCCTTAATCTTTTTATTCCCTTGGGGAAACTCATAAAAATAATTGTAAAAGCTTTGGCAAGGCAGTGGGGGAGAGGGGAAGCATAGGGGAGATCTCAGTCAATGCCAGCAGCTGCCCTGGGCAGAGCTCCCACCTTCCTGGGGGCACCAATGTAGGGGCCTTGTATCTGTACTCACTCATCTCCTCCCTCTTAGCTGTGCTGGCTGCTCAGGAAACCTCCCCTGGAGACAGTGGAGACCATGGAAACACAATGCAGGCCCTCACCACATCAGGTGTCCTCATGGAGGGGCTGCTAGCGGTGGAGGGACCCCCCTGGAGAAACGCTGCAGCAGAGACCAACCCGGCATCGCCCTGGGATGGCAATGCACCCCCGAGGCAGACTGTCCTGGAGAATGGCTCCTTCGCTTTGAGGCTGCACCATCCCTTGGAAAATGAGATTATGGCAAATGCGTTTTCATATCCCTTGGACAAGAGCACGGAGCTGCTGGGTATTTGATACTTCAGGTTGCTCTCACAGCTCTCCTCCCCCCATGGCAATGGGCAGCTAAGCCAGGGGCTCAGCATCCGGAAATGCCTGGCTGCACTCGGTCTTTGAAGGCAAATGTGACCCTTTGATTGACAGCCCTAAATCTGACTGCACTTAAAATAAGAACTCGGCACTAGCTCTCTGAAATTCAATTCTCCATAATCTTAATTTTTTTTGGCCCTACCTAATCTCGATTCCAATATACAGGGATTGTAATTAGACAATGTGCCAATGGCAGCTGTAAAAAAAGTAAAAAAGGTAAGAGGGAGCGGTGTGCTATGGAATAACAGCTCCGTGCTCACTCCTTTTGCTCGTTCCCTGGCCTGTCACAGGGGGGATGCTGTGCTAGGTGGGCTCCTGCTCTCATCTAAAGTGATTCTTGTGCTCTTACATCCTGACAGGTCTTTTAGGTAGTGATGCAAACAGGGAACAATCCTGTCTCTAACCTGGCTGTTAGATACCAAACACCCCTACATGCATAAATCCCACAGCTTGGAGGGTCACCAGGCCACAGGCCAAATACATCAGTCCCAGAGTAACAGCGGCCAAAGCCTCATGCTAAGAGCTCTCCTCTGTTTCTCTGTCTTTCTCCATTTCCAGCTGCCTACAGCATTTTTGACTATTTACCTCAGCCAAAGCACCTTCAGCATTAAACTGCTTCTGTATTTCACCCCAGATTTGGGAGCTTCCTGCCGGCTGTTGGAATCATCCTTTGTGCTTGCTTTACAGAGGACCCCTGGATCAAACAGCCTCACACTGCCAAGTCTGGTCAGCGCAGGGCATTGGTGCCAAAGGTTGGTTGGTTTGGTTGGTTTTAATTATGCTGCTTCACTGCAAAATCTCTACCAGTTGTACCAGCATAGAAGCGCCAGGTAAATGAAGCTGATTTTGCTTGTCTGATGTGTTGATTCCATGGGTGGATTTTGCTGTGGTGGGGAGTTTTGCCAGTATAGCTGCACCAGCAAAACTGGTCAGTGCAGGTGAGAGGAGCTGGATGCATATCAATTGATTGGCAGCCAATACCCCGTATCTCCCCGTTCAGTCGCTGCTGGCTCAGTGATGTGAAGAGCGAGGGTGTTTGCTGCCTAAGCCAGTATTCAGTGTGTTGTGGGTAAGGCATGGGCAATCCCTGCTTGTATCTGGAAGCAGGAATGTGTGATCGGCTTCCCATCACTGGGAGCAGAGTATTCTCCAGGGAACGTGCTGTACGCATGTGTGTGGACCCATGCTTACGTGCCCGTACCCCATCGTACCTTGAGGTTAAGGGTTTCTCTTGAGAGTGCCCCAGAGCCAGGTATTTCGGCACCCAAAGCATGAGCTGAGCTTTGTAAAACCCAGGTCCTCAAGGCGGCAGGGAGCCCTGGCGCAGTGCTGTGCCTGCCTCTCGCTGTGCAGAGGTCTGCACAGCCTGTCTGCAGGCAAGCCTGTTGGCTCACCACTTTTGCCACCTTGACTTGCACTCAAGCATGCTGCTGGGAAGCCGCCAGTGGCACACTGCTCGGTGTGGGTCTGGGTCCTGCACAGACACGCAGGGGGAAGCATTCCTCCCCTCCGCCTCCTTATCTCCCCTGGAGGAACGCAGCATCTCCTTCATTTAATGTGTATGCACCATGCGCTGTGGCTAGGAATGGCCAGGGCAAAACAACCCTCTGAAATGGCTTTTTTTGAACTGGGGAGGGTGAGGGGATGGTAAAGAGGAGCTGATGATTTTGAGGGTGCTGGAGAAGGAGGGGAACATGGAAACAATTAGTATTATTATCCTTCATTTTCCTGAAAAAGGTGGTCATCCTGCTGTCACACTTGTGAAATGTGCCTTCAAAAAAGGCAAGGCCCCTTCTCCACAGCAAACAACTGCATAACCTCGAAGCCATTTCTTCCTGCCGGTGAGTGCAGTAAATCCCTGGAAGCCCAGAATGAAATCTGCCCTGTGTTCCCACCCCTGCCAGGCTGCCTCTGTGCTGTGTGTGAGGGACACAGCGGGAGCTGATCTCTGACTCCTTCAGAATGCCTGGGAAGCCAGGACACACCAAAAACCGCCACGGTAAGACTCTGATGGCAGCGTGTACAAGGCCGTCTGCTGCTCCATTTGATTCTCTGTGGTTATTTGTCTGCTCCACTGCCACGGCTTTCACCGCTGCTTTGGCTGGTTCTTCTGCCCTTGGTATGTTGACTTTATTGTGGAAAAACATAGGGAGGCTCTTGGAGAAGCAATGATTTTGTGTAGGGGCTTTAGTCTCCTCATGTTTTGCTGCCTCCTGATCTTTTTATTTCCCAAGTAGTCTGACGGGTATTTCTTTATGTCTGTGTATGTAGGTATGTGCAAACATGCACGCACATACACATGTATGCACAGGTATATACACACAGGGCGACGCACACATATGGATATATACGTTGTGCCAAAGAAACTTAGTTGTTGAGTTACTGCAATGTCCCTAAAAATGAGCAAGGTTTGCCTTCATGTATTTACTGAGAGGGGTTTTTCACATACATTTGAAGGAATAGGTGACAGCATTGTAGCAGTGGCAAGCGCCGGGCCCTGGCATGGCTCAGCCCTGCACCACGCAGCAGTGCAGATGCCTTGATCCAGCCACTGATGTTTCGTGCCTCTGCGGCAGCCAGAATCTGCTCCTCCTCAGCCCTTTGCCTTCCTGTGAAGAGGCAATAAGGCTGAGAAGAGTGTTGCCAAAGCTATGAAAGCATGGCTGGGGCATGGACATCTTGTTTTGAGGAGATAGGTATTTTCCATCTCGTTGTGGTTAACATCCCAGCTGTAGAAGAACTCTGGATGTCTGGCTAGGGATGCCAAAGAGACACAGGGATGCTGGAGTGAGCCTGCTTTTGTTCTAGCCCACAGAGCTTGTGTATAGAATCATAGAATGGTTGGGTTGGAAGGGACCTTAAAGATCATCCAGTTCCAACCCCCCTGCCATGGGCAGGGACACCTTCCCCTAGACCAGGTATGTGCTCTCCTGGTTTATTTTTCTCCCTGCATTTCCTCTTTGACTGATGAAAGCTGCTAAAAACGGTGTTCTGATTTCAGGCAGAATCCCGTATAAACAAAGAAGCCTGTCCTCTCAAGCTGGCAGCAACCGGTCCATCTGAGGGGGACCTCACAGCCCGCGTTTGCTCTTTTGCCATGGGTGCTTTCCTGATGCCTATGTCCCCTCTTAGGATCCACCCCAACCACGTGAGCGATGGTCAGGGTTGCGGAGGTACGCGGTGTGGAACAGAAACCTGCTTTCCCGTGTGACCCCGGCTGCTTGCGATGGGACCCCACCCAGCTGAGGACAGGTAGGTGCTACCCAAAAGCATCTCGAGACTATTGGCCCAGTGACCCTTTGGGTAAAGGGGTGTGCCCTTGGCGGGCAGATTCCTTCCCGCTCAGACTTGCTTCCCGATCCACAGGAGTACTGCGGGCTGGCTTTCTAAAAGCAGCTGGAGCAGCGCCTGCCCCACATTTAGGGAAGGAGGGCTGTCTGTGTGCTGGGCGAGGCCTCTCTGATCTGCATGCCAAGGGCAGGATGTAGACGCAGACAGCTGGATGAAAGGTGAAAGGTGTGTAAAACCTCCCCCGAGGGGCTAGGATTAAAGCTGTGAAACCAAAAGTTTATGGAAACACTTTAGGCTTCATCTGGAGTAGCCATATTTCCCTCCAAAACCCATGGAGCTGAGAGATCATAGGCTCCAACTCTACTGGTGTTTCATTTTGGAGCAGTCATGTGGTTTTGAAGCAAATTTCCTAATTGTCCTGACTCTCTGCACGCTGTATCGGTTGGCAGTGCATTTTTTGTGTACACAAACTGCATTCTTTTTGGTGGAAACCAGATCAGAAGTTCTGCTCTGAGCTTGCACCAGACGTACTCTGACTGCAGAGCAGGACGTGGTGGTTGGAAGCAGCAGCTGGTTCTCTGGGCAGCTGTGAACCACGTGTGTGTCCAGAGGACTTAGTCTAGCTGGAATGAACATCCTTGAGCAGCATACATGATAGATGAGCCCCAAAACCAACTGCTTCAGCCAACTGATCTCCTCTATCACACACGATTATTTGCTGATGTAGACACTACCCTTGAGCTTATGTGACCTCAAGCCCTTGGTGTGTAGCGGCCTCAAGTGGGTGTTGAAGTTTAGCTCTCCC
Organism: Eurypyga helias; assembly: GCF_000690775.1. NCBI lineage: Eukaryota > Metazoa > Chordata > Aves > Eurypygiformes > Eurypygidae > Eurypyga > Eurypyga helias. The sequence goes on from NW_010224054.1 coordinate 22,277, forward strand.
GGGACCATAGGTCATCATGCTTGTGTCCCACACCTACAACTGCAGCACGGTCTGCGCTGAAGTGTTTGCAGGCTCCACTCTGCCGGGGCAAGGGCTAAGTGTTCCCCCTTTACAGTAGGGTCAGCATGGGCCATCAGGAAGAACACAGGCTGCTGTTTTATCCACTAAGTGTTTCAGGCAATGGCCAAAATGGTTTTTGTCCTCCACCTCTGCCTGCTGAGACCTCTATGAGGACACATGCTGGGGTTTCCCTGGGGTTGCTGTGATCTGGGAAGTAATCGCAGTCATCCTGGGATCCCTCAGGAAGGTCCCTGCCACACTCTCCTGTTGTAATAACGCCCCCGCTAGAAAAGATCAGGGTGTGGGGGCCAGGGGCTTTTTGCTGGCAGCGTTTTGTGGGAGGTGAGGTGTGCCAGCCTGCCTCACTGCTGGCAGTGTTGCTGGCCGATCGGCTCAGCTGCCAAGCTGCACTGAGGCTGGGCTGAGAACCCTGACCAGGAGCTGCACTGTGCCAGGGAATACCCCTGGGAGAACCTCCAAGAACCTCTGGGCTCTGTCTTTCTGTTACCACCAACCTGGGTAATGCACAATAGCTGGCTAATGCGGCGCTCAGAGCAGTGCCAGCTTCCCTACAGCTGTCAGAGGAACAGCTGGAACAGACAACATCCCTTTTCAGGCTTAATGCCAAGGGATCCCCAATCCTTCCTGACCAGCTGCAGCTATCAGCTCAACTCACAGGCTTCCCAAATGAATCTCGAGTGCTGGAGTGACCTCCAGCAGGAAGGGGCAGAGATGCTGAGCAGAGCCCACTCCTTTGACACACGCATCGCCTCCCAGCCTCTTGATAAGGGGCCAGGGCTGGAAAAAATTCCTCATGAAAGAAGCATAGGGTCACTCTGCAAAAACAAGGGATCTCCCAGCCACAAATGAATCTTTCTAAGCACAGCCTCGTGCTTTCACGTTGCCTTTATGTCAGCAGCAGGAGGACAAGCATTGTCTGATCTGGCGGGGTGACTTCAGACAGGACTGATGCCATGAGCGGGGCAGTTTTGATCAGGAAGCAAGACCTGGGCTGACCTTACCACTGCCAACCCGAGGGCAGAATGGGAGGAGGGCAGCTAGGTGATGCAGGTCTGGTGGGGAGTGGGGATCAGGCAAGGCTGAGAGCAATGGGGAGGCTGGGCCAGATGCTGCCCGTGCTGTAGGGAAGGCTCCAGTGGTAGCAAGGGTATGGGTTTTTTTTTTTTTCAGAGGGACTTTGAATAGGTGAGTGCTAGAATTGGGAAGACAGTAGAGAAGTGATTCATATGGCAGTTGGTTGGAGAGGTGTTTTTCAAGTCCTGCCTCATCTCTTTAATCTGTGCAATCCTTGGCATCTTGCTAGTGCTTTTCATCTAGAGATCTCTGAGATGAATACAATCATCACCCCCAGGTAAGAGACTGGAAAAATTCAGGTGTGGAGCAAGTGGAGGTGAGGCTTGGGCTTAGAAGAAGATCAGCTGTTTTGTGGGGCCATGCTTTGCTGCCCCACACTAGGCTGCTCTAACTGCATCTGCTCTGAAAAAACAAGGGGCAATTGACACCAAGTCCAAAGCTATGAGTGATAGAAGCTATTCTGGTAGAGTCAGGGCTTTCCTCTGGGTCCCAAGTCTGTGTTGGAAAGCGCCCTCTGCTCGTGGATTCTTATGGGCAAGGGAGGACAAAGCCTTGGACTGCCAGAGAGGTCTTCTAATAGGTGTGTGCTCATGTGTGGCTATGTCAGACTATAGGAAACACTGGGAGGCATTGGTCTCCTTTTCCCCAGAGGATTTTGGCAGCAGGTTTGGAGAACCTGTCTGTCCAGGTATTGCTTTCATTGTGTTCAATGGTCTGGACGGTTCTTCTATCACACCTATCAAAATAATATCTCAGCACTTTTCAGGAGTGCATGAGGTGATGTGATTGCTATCCCATGCATATTGCTTGTTCTCACAGCCTCCCCGGTGGGAAGAGTGCATATCTTAAAGTGCTTGCCTTTGTACTTTAATACTCATGTAGGCTAACTAGGGAAGGGCAGGGGGCAGAAAGGCTTGAGGTTTTGCGGTTGCTCCTGGGCGGTTCTTCCCACAGCCACAGAAGGACCTAGGGAATAAAAAGAAGATCAGGGA
>NW_010224055.1:0-1027 GCF_000690775.1 Eurypyga helias
CAGGGGGTTGGAACTAGATGGTTTGAAGGTCCTTTCCACCCAAATCATTCTATGATTCTATGATGATTCTATGAATTTGTAATTCTAAAGATTTTAGTATTTGGGGGAAGGAAGAGTGATTGTGCTACGCATTGGTGCATTGTGTTTACAAATTAAGTGTCATTGCCACAAAACTGTGCAACCTTCAGTGCAGGAGCTGCTGCCTTTTGGCATGACATGCCCCTGTCTGGGTAACTCGCCTGTGACGCTGTGCAGAGCTTTCCACTGTAGAAGCAAGAATAGGGTCTAAAATGCATATGCTTGTTCACAGTAGTAGCACAAATGGAGGAGAGAAAAGACATTTTTCTAAGCTTTGCCTACAAACCTTACTGAGGTGCATGGAAAAAGTTTTAGAAACACGGTCATCCAGGAACAGAGTGAAAGCTATAGAAGTGCAAGTGGAAAAGTTTACATGCGGTTTTGGAAACAGCTTACACAGGAAAAAAAGAAGAGTTGTCAGTGTAGTCAAAGCCAGTGCTATGCCAGCAAAGCTACCCCTCGCCGGAGCTGCGTTGAGGACATGGTGGCACGGCTTACTCGCAGGGTGAGGCGGGAGACGCCTTTGTCGCCCAAGCCAAGCCTCTGGGCAGCACAGACCTCCTGAGAATGACAGTGGAAAAGGGCTCATTACACCACTTCAACTGCTGTTCTCTGTGGCCTGCAGACCCACGCAGGCGTTGGCTCCTCCAGCTGCGTTACTCACCACAGAGCCATTAGTTACATCGTTTAATTGGTTAAAACCATCACCTCACAGCTCTGCGAGCCGTTTGGCTTGGCGGTGGCTTACCACCCCCTCAAAATATTTTTGGATGCGTGGTGCAACGGTGCAGGTGGAGGGCACAGGCAACGGGCTGAGGCCAGGGGAGCCGGTCCAGAAGACGAGGACGAGCTGAGGCGATGGGAGTAGGCCGAGGGATCCGGGCAGGGCCTTGCTCCTGCTCAGCCGGCGATGCCTGCGGCTGGCAGCGCACTGTTGGCAGGAGCGGGC
>NW_010224056.1:0-11344 GCF_000690775.1 Eurypyga helias
TGACAGAAAGAAAACCACGTTTTGCATTGTGCTTCTGGAGGTCTCGTCTTGCAAATGAACAGCTTTCGTGCAGTAATCGCTGGTTTGATGATTCAGACAACATCCAGAAAAAGCAGCTCTATTGTCAGGACTCCCACGTATGCAGGTGAAACCTGCCTGAAGTGGTCTTTGAGCCAAGGCACATCCCAGCTTGAAATGCTGTTTATGTCGCTATTATTGTCCCCATTGCAAGCTAGCTGTTGTCACAAGCTATAATTTTGTGGTGCCTTGGGTCTCTCTTGAGAATTATAATTAAGAATGGGCCACAGAGAAGGGGATTCCTGGTTCTTGGGTCTGCAAATAACGTATTTCTCTTTCTCTCCCTGTTTTCAATTTGGATTTGCTGCAGGTGCATAGGGCCGCGTATCGAGGACTGCATCGGCCTGATGGATAGGTACTTGCGGAGTGGTCGTGCCCTGTGTGTCTTCCATCCTCCACGTGTGGACAAGGGCGCATGCGTGTGCATGTCCTTGTGAATGGCAAATGACGCCTTCTGTTCTGTAATTGCCTGCAGGTGTAGAGGTCCCGCTAGTCATGACTGCATTTACTATCCATGGACACGACAGTCCGCTTTACCACAACATGCTAGGTAACATCCACCACTTCTCCATTTTCGTGCACACGGTCCTCGCCTGGTTACCGTAGGAATGTCGTACTCTCCAGTTTGTTCAGAAATGCAGGATACTGTCCTTAAATAAAACATGCCTCTGAGCATCCAAATTTCCTTTTCCATTTGAAAGCCAATTAAATATCTTGCTTTTAAAATGCCTTTATTTTTAGGTTAAATCAACAAGGATTCAATTCTGAAATTTTCTGTATAAATACTGTTTCTTGATGAAATTTTACTAGAAGTAAACATGATGAAACTCTGGTTAAATTGGAATTTTTTTCCTTTTTTTTTCCCTGAGACAGAGCTTAAAAGCAAAATAAACTTTTTCCTTCCATACTGCTCTGTAAAAAAGTAAATGTTTTGGCAAAACCGAATTTATTTGTTAATTTACATTACGCTATTACTCAGTTTGGGGCTATTTCCCTCCATTCCCTGTTTAAAAAAAATTAAAAAAAAAAATTGTAACCTTGCAGCAATTTTAGTTTTCAGTAGTGATAAGCAAAACAAGTTAATGTAGGAAGACTCCCAAAACATTCCAGTTAAGAGTCTGCATTCTTTTTCATGAAAGCCCTTCATTGCCATTGAGTTGGTTTCTTTTTAAATTCAAACTGGTTAGTATGAATTCCAGGCTTTGGGATTACTGTCATGAGCTAAGACTGGATGAAAAAAATCTATCATTTCAATCAGCTTCACCTCATTAAGGATTTTACTTTGATTTTTTTCCCCCCCTCCCCGTCTTTAAACCAAGATTTTAAGGTTATCTTTCCTTTCTAGTTGTGTACCTAACGTGAATATTCCTATTTCTAGGTGTTGAGGGAGAACCTGTTTAGACTTGAAAAACAGTAGTCTATAAATCCTATCAAATTGCAAACTTGTTTAATTAATCAATATAATTTCTGACTTAATTCATGGGCCAAGGAATAAGCAATGGAAGCAGACTGAGTTTTTCAGTATTTCAATAATATTTTTTATTTTGCTGCTTTGGGTGTCCAGTTATAGACACTTCTGTGGGGCCCTCATTTTCAGATGTATTCATCCAAACTGAGTTGCTCAAAACAAGCAATCGGTGTTCGAGGTCACCATTTTGTCAGCTTTATTCAAAGCACAGATGTAGAAAGTGTATTATTGTTTGCATAAATTTAAGGGGCTTACCAGCCTGCAGAGAGCGAAGGCCATGCTGAAGCTCTTTGGTGTAGTAACCTTTAAAAATAACATGTATTTCATCAGTTGGATTTTTAGTCGGTTTTTGAGGGAACATTAAGGGCTTTGTACTAGGAAGACAACTTGTTGGCTGTAGTGAAACTCTCACTCACTCTGTAGTTTCCCCCATTAGCCCGAAAGGCAGTCACACCCTGTGCGCTCTTCAGTTCAAGTTGTATAACTCGTTACCTTTCTTTGAAAATGTTTAGGGAGTAGTCAAGTCCCAGAGGTGCTGCCAAATACCCACTGAATTTAATGAAAGACTCCTGTTAGTTAACAGTGGATGCTGGATTGGGCCCTGTATATTTAAAGTGGAATTAAAGGAGTGGAGTTAAACCGTGACACCCTCGAACATGCCATCGCAGCACTGAAGAAAGTGTTGCCTCGTAGGGTGCCAGGCTTAAGCCATGTGTTAGCAGGCAGTGCTTGTTTTGGGGTTTATGTTGTGTAAATCGTAGGTCTGGTCTCCTGCAATCTGCTGTCAAGGTAGTAAAGCAAATTATCAAAGGGGTTGGAAATCAAAGTAACTGTTTTATGCTGCTCAAGTGAATTATTTCCTGCTCTATTCAGTCTGAGGGGGAGATCCTCAAATGTTTCCTTTACATCTGATGGATTATTTTTTTTTTAATTGTTCCAACACTGCTAAATATATTTGAGGAAAATTACTGCACTGTGTTTAAATGTCAGCACGTACCTATTCTTTCACTTCCAAGCCAAAGAAGGGAACTTTGTACCTTTATATTTATTAGAGAAGTTGTGCATTATTTTTTCCCCCGTCACAATGGTTCCTTTTGTTTGGGCTAAAAAAGGGCAAAACTGCACTGGCAAAAGCGATACTTGTTATTACAGGAGGGGTATAAATATAACATGGGTGTGCTTCACTTCAGATAGAACCTTCTTCGTGTCCCTTTACCAACTGCGTGCCCTCTCTAAGCTTACCGACCTCAAAATAATTAATAATCAGTTTTACCTCTGTCCGTTGGCTTGACCTTCTTCCACTGATGTGAATTAGTGAGTTGAAGGGCAGGATTCTCAGCTGTGAGGGCAGGGGTCTAACCACAAACAGCGAGATATTCCTCATCTTCACCAATTTCCGTTTGCATACCAGTGTTGCTTTCCAGTTCTGCAGTCTGCAGATTGGTTTTGCCACGATCCATTTACTTGGGGGCTTTTGTAGGAGTCTGGTAGAATAGCAAAGGAATCCTTACTGTCATGTTTAATAAAGATGAATCAGATGTGCATCCCAAGGCTTGTTTTCCAGGTGACCGACAAAACTTCAGTTTTTCTGCTTACGTTTGGTCCTTTATATCTGTGAGGAAAAAAAAAATCCTTCCTTTTGGCACTGCATGTCTTCCTGCATAGGTGTTTGGGGTTTTTAAAACCTTTAGCTTCAGTAGAGTCCTGTCTGAAAGGATGCAAGAAACCCTTTTCTTTCCCCGTTCCCAGCTCAGTGCCATGTGTAAGGGCTGTTTTAGCCCTTTTCCCCTAGACTGCTTGATAGGTTTTTCAAATGGCTGTTAGGTTACTTGCTGGATCTCATGTGCATTTTTATCCCTCTGTGAGGACCCACGTTAATGTTTGATGTGTTCAATTTACACTTAGGAAGGCTTTCACTCTATTTTTTACTGCCAGGAAAAGTTTAAACTCTCTGGCAGAAGTCAGAGGAGACATGAGTGCCTGTTCTGCTTGTGGTTAGTTGCAAAGTCTGGTTATTGTTCTTCTAGCTCTTGATTTACTGGAGTTGAAATCATACAGCGGGGAAGGCCTTTCCTCACATTTGAGACATGTCCTGTCTGTATTTATACCATGTTTAATTCATAGCACAGTGTTGTCTGATTGTAACCTGTGTGGTTCACTGAGTCAGTTGGCTGAGCAGGTTTTCTGGCTGACCTCCTTGGGCTGCTCAGCTGACAGAGGCCCTGAAGGAGTGGGAGAGTCCAGCAGAGAATTCCCTGTGCAGGGTGGGGTCCTTAGCTGGCATGTACTAGTGTCACTGCTGCTTTGTCTTCTTTTCTGTCTCCCTTTGTCCCCCCTGCTGTGCTAGAATCTCGGCCCAGGGAACAGAGAGGAGACCAGAACTGCATGGTCCAGCTTTTCTCCCTGCCTCCTTCAAAGTTTTGGGTACCCATTGCCCAAAAGGAAGATTGAAAAACTGTAAAAATAATACTCTGTTGATTAAGAAAATTACCCTAGGCAGGCATGAAATGCTGGTTCTTCTCTGCTCCCGGGCTCTCAAGTCCACCAGAAAAGTTTGGCCGATTCAGTTATTGAAGCTAGGCTGGGGACAAGGTTTTTACTTAACATATGGACTTTAAATGTGTCCATCCTTCCTATGATTTATTCAGCTTGATAATGAGAGAAGATCTCATCCTCAGAGGAGGAGGGAAATTTCTGTGTCCTGGTGGGTGAGAGATGGCATGCCTGCGGCTGCGATCAGGAGCACGTTGGCTATGATAGGAGAGAACGCGCACCTTGACGTTCCTGGTCTGGGTAGGCTGATGTCTCTGTTTACGCCCTAAGAAAGTTTCATTCATGTTTCCCTTTTAAGTAACAGAAACTAATTAGCCCAGACCGCTGTTGTCAAGTGGTTACGTGAAATGATGTGTAGACGTTAACTCAAATTACGATCCTAACGCTGGCTTTCTATCAACAAAGGACGTCCTCTCAGCAAATCCTCTCCTCCTAAACAAAAAAGCTGGTTTTATGTACCGAGTGTATGTACAAGAGCTAATTAACAGTAAACCCTGTGTAATGCAGGCAAATCCTTTCATATCTGTTTTGTACCCCTGCACAGTGTGACTTCAATAGAATTTCACAGCAGCTCTGAGTAGATGATGGGGAAGGGAAACCACCTCTAATAAACTGCTAATGTTCATTGCTTTTATGGTGCTCTGCTCCTTTGCTTGGAGGAAAGCGTTCCATATGCTCCGTATTTTTATAGAATAATTCTGTTCATTTTGGAGGGGAAGAGGAAGAGAATCTCTATAAAATACAAGGAAAAACAGGATCTGTGAGTATAAACTAAGCTACGTTACTTGATTGGTACAAGATGCTACTCTTGAGAGACTTAATGTGGAGCTTTCTGAAACTGTATCAGAACCAAGCAGTTGAAGAAACATTTGTTTTTTAAGAATCAAGAGTAGAAAAACAGCTTCTTGTTCTGCCTCTGTGGGTTGGATACAGCTTATCTCTGTTTCGGACAGACTGATAGAGAAATCCCTGTTCTGTGTGAGAACTCGCTGCTACTGAACTGGTTCTCAAACAGACCTCTGCTGTGGGCACTTTCATTGTCATAACGTTTCATTGCCTGGAGCTTGAGGGAGGAATGTTTTGGGTATCCCAGTGATTCCTCCAGCTCCCCCACCTTTTACTGCACCCACTGAGTAAGACTGGTCTACTTAGGGAAGGGGCTGTGTGGGTTTTCCTTCTTTTCTGCTGTACAGATCTGACCACAGATGAAACAGCTCTCGCTGTATTAAAACCTCTGTTCTATTATGTTGAGAAAGAATTGTCTAGAATCTGCCAGGGCTTCTAGTCATCTACTTTACTCAGCAGGGTTGGCTGGGGTTGTGTCATAGTATGGAGCCGTTTGGTAGGATCGGCTACTATAGAAGCAAAGAAACTGTTAAGTTTGGCAGAAAGAAAGGACTAGAAGTGATTGTAACACAGATGCTTCTTAAAATCTGTTCTGTGGCTCTTTTAGTTTGAAGATCCTGTTGAGAGTACTCGGGATAGAATAAGGTCAGAAATCTGATGCTTGTAGCAGTTTGTCACACACAGAGTGGAATATGAGTAAAATACTCTTGCAGTATATTGAGACTGTCGATCTTCGTAGACCGAGTTTTTCAGCAGCTGTGCTTGTTTGATGGGTTTGGGTAATATTCCTGATTGCCTAGTGGTGCACGCCAAACAGAGAAATGCCACAATGCGGTCATGGAAGTTGGCTTTGCGTGTCGTCTTCTGGATAAGTGTGGCATTCCTTATTGCCCCACTTGGTGTTGTCCCAGCCCTCGTGCCTCCTTCAGCTGCTGAGTTCTGAAGAGCTGGTAGCGCAGCACTCAGTCTTACAAGGGTGGCAAGCAGGTTTCTTGGAAAAACACATAGGGGCTTGTATTTGGTCTGCTTAGCCCAAATCCATAGTGCTTCTGTTATCCTTGAACTCCGTGCCAAGTGTTCAGTAAGTCTTACCCTTCTGTGGCCTGAGTACAAGGTGCATCTTGTTGAGGTGGGGCTCCCAGCTCAACGGCAAGCTGCTCAGTTTTAGGAAGAGTGTCATGGAAAATGTGCAGAATGCACTAAACGCAACATTGACCAAGCACTGGAGTTTGGTCAGGTCAAAACCAAATGTCTTTCCAGAGGCTTCTCAATAAAAGTGTATTTGGGTTTGTTTTTCTTTGCTGACACAGGTTGCAAAATAAATTTTCAAATACATTTCAACTAAGAAAATTCTTTGTTCAGAAAACTGACTGGATTATTTTTACTGAAACTGTGAGCAGGAAAAATAAGACGTGATTAGGCCAAACATGATAGGTCATTGCTGGAAGACAAGAAGCATTAGGAAATTCCAAATTGAAAATGGTTTGTTAGAATGGAAAACAACACGCAACGCTGTTGCAGAGGTCAGTGCTCTTATTTCTCATCGGGCTACGTAAGCCTTGTGTTGTGTGTCTGTCCTGGTTTGGCTACACAACATACGATGCAGAAATAAAATTGTGCCGTGAAGAAGTGACCTTTTTATAGAGCAACAGTATATATCTCACTGTTCTCCAATGGGTTTCTTTTATGGCTCGAAATGAGGATTTGATTTAGAATTAATGTTGTTATAAATTAATTATCTGTTATTAAAAATACATTTGTAGAGCTTTAGAAATATGTAAGATGTAGAGTTGTTTAAACCTCAGTGAATGGTTTCTTAATAATTCATTAATATTTAACATATAATAAATCAGAACTAAAACTCGCGGTCTTACTTCCAATCTACCTGCGTAACGTAGGATTTGTCGCGCTTTTGTACTTAGGCAATTTACATGACAAATGTGGTTGAGTTTAGAGTCCAGCCAAGACTTAATTCTCTGCGTTCTGGCTTACTCACCGTGACCTGTCAGGTGATAAAGGACCTGCCAGCTCCGGGTTGGGGTTCCTTAGAGCGGTACGTCGGTAGTGGCGTGCTTGTGTTGTAAGCGTGCAGTCAGGTCTGCTTAGTTAGATCTCTTCAGATCAAAGTTTGTAACTCAAGCCGTGCTGTCTGCTCTAGGTGGAGACTGGGTTTGGGATAGATTTATTCCTTTTTGGTATCTATAATCTTGCAAGATTTCATACTTTTCCATTGCCCATTTAAAACTAATTAAATGCTTGCTGGAACAATCGAGTGTGGGATGCTTGATGCAGATCAGAATTTGTATTTGAAGTCTGCAACTGACAGTGCCTTTTTTTGTTTTACATACAGAAGTATATGTTCTTTTTCCCTAATAATTTGTGACAGTTTTTCCAGCATTAGGTCAAAACCAGCGGATAACGTGCTAATGATGAGAATACAATTCACAGTCAAGTCTTTTTTCATTCATTTTGGCAGAAATGGGGACACCAGCTTTGACCTTGGTAAGACATTTTCCAGTTTTGCCAGTGTGTAGCCTGCAAACATAATGGTAAACGAGGAAAACAAGCTATAGGTTGGAAGGAAGTGACAAGCTTCTCTCTTTTGGTGCTACAGGTGGAAAGTTGTACCGCAGCAGCTGCCAAAGGTGGAAGCATTACCACAAATACCAGCAACCATGCAGGGACAGGGCATTAGTAAATCGAGCCATGGGGCCAAATTACTTGATTTTACTATAAATTTTTTTCTTGTCATGCTGTAACAGGAAATAACAGGGCAGGAAAATGTTACATAACTTATCTGTACCTTTGGGCTTTTGTATGAAGTTTCAAATAACTCCATTCACTCTGTAGTGGGAAAGGGGGCCTGGTACTAAACTCATTCGCTGTGTAATGCCTTCTCTCTCTTAGCTCAGCTTACTTTGTGTCTCTCCTTTGTAAAGTAGAGTTATTTTGCCTCTTTCCTCCCTTGTTAGAATGGTGGTGGATAGATGTAGAACTTGGCCTTCAGAAAGACTGACTGTTTTCTCAGGACTGCATGTCAGAGACGCGAGCCACCAGGAATAATCGTAGGTTTGTACGTTGTGCCTAGTAGTGGAGAAGTCTGGGAGCTCAAAGAGCTGAAGCTTATTTTGGCTGAAGGTTAAAGTGTAGAGTCTGAACAGGATGACCGTGAGCCAACAGTGTGCCATCAACAAGGCCAGTGGCATCCTGGGGTGCATGAAGAAGAACGTGGCCAGCAGGTCGTGGGAAGTTATCCTCCCCCTCTCCTCTGCGCTGGTGAGGCCTCCCCTGGAGTGCTGTGTCCAGTCCTGGGCTCCTCAGCTCAAGAAGGACAAGGAGCTACTGGAGAGGGTCCAGCACAGGGCCACTACGATGATGAAGTGCCTGGAGCCCATGAGGAAAGGCTGAGAGAGCTGGGTCTGTTCAGCTGGAGAAGAGGAGGCTGAGGGGGGGATCTGATCAGCGCTTATCAATATCTGAAGGGTGGGTGTCAGGCGTATGGGGCCAGGCTCTTCTCAGAAGTGTCCAGTGACAGGACTGGGGGCAATGGCCATAAACTGGGAAACAGAAGGTTCAGCCTGACCATGAGGAAACCCTTCTTCCCTGTGAGGGTGACAGAGCATGGAACAGGCTGCCCAGAGAGGTGGGGGAGTCTCCTTCCCTGGAGATTTTCCAAAGCCCCTGGACTTGTTCCTGTGTGATCTGCTCTAGGGGATCCTTCCCTGGCAGGGGTTGGGCCAGATGATCTCTAGAGGTCCTGTCCGACCCCTTCCACTGGGTGAAAGAAGCATTCAGAGCAGAAAAATGCCAGTGCATTTCTAATGAGGATTATTAATCCCTGGAATGATTCCCCCCCCCCATCCCAGTAATGATCTTTTCTCCAGCACTAGACTTGTAAAATCAAGACTGGAACTCGTTCTTGCAAGGATGATGCGTTTGTGCCGAGCCTGTAGGCTGTGCTATACAGATATTCAGGGCAGAGGATTTCACTGGTTCCTCCTGCCACTGTTTGCAGGGTGTGACATGGCACTTTCATGTCTGTGGTGATAGTTCCCAGCTACAATCAGCTCTTGTGTCATGCTCTAAGAAACACCCAGAGTTCCTCTGAATTTTGATTCCTGCTATCAGTTTGGACACAGACAAGGAAATCTAACTGCTGCATACTGGGCTTTAGTTTCTGTCAGCTTTGGTAAAGCAGAGAGTGGGAGTTCCACATAATTTTATGCAAGGTTTGTCTTACACTGCTATATCCTTGATTGTTAGCAGTTAGGTCAGTTAAAATTCTGAGTTTTCAGACTGTCCTTTGCTAGGGGAGAGGACAAACTCATCCAGATCTTATTGTTTGAACTCTCTTGTATTATGCCTGCATTCACTTGGATAAGGCATTTTGAAAAAATAGGCAAACTATTTCCCATTATTAAGTTTCTGCACCAATGACACAAATTTAAAGGTCTAATTTGCCCATCTCTACCAGGTTTTCTGAGCTTTAGATACTAGAGAGATACTTAAGTATCTTACATTGTTCTGCACTGCAGACTCTTCCTTTTCTTAGCTTTTTTTTGTCCTCTCCCTTTTCTTACTGTCCTTTCCTTTCTTCCTGGGAGATGCTTTGGTGGAGCTCTGTCTTTGAGAAAACACGATATCTAGGTATTGTTTTTATTTGTATGTAAACTTTGAAAGTGAAGTTTTCTTTAGGGCTGACAGTACTTTTGTCAAAAACCTGCATGCTTTTTTTCAGTCTGATGTACATTTTTAATGACACCAACTTCACACATTGAACAAGCTCTTTTTCAGACATATTGGCTGTTTAATCAATAGAAGATAATGCAGGTAATTTCGGTAGTTATCTGAGATTGAGCAAGTGATCAAACAGGCAAGGAAAGATTGTGGGATAATGTGAAAAATATGTGCTTGCTAGCTCTGAGTGAGCTTTTCATTGGCAGAGAGTTGTGAGGAGCTTACTGTGTAATTGCCTGTTTGGGTACGTCTCTCGACAGAGCTGGTAATCCCTCATCCTGAAGAGCTGTGGCATTATGCACGAATTTGAGAGCAAATGCAACCTTGTGATCAAGATAAAGGCCAAACTTTGGTTAAATATGGTCCAGTCATGACATCACCCCTGATTTGTAAATTCTATGAAGTTTTACTTGTAGTACCTGCAGGAAAATTGTCCAAAAAGCACTTTTAAGTAAGAAGTGTGAATTGTTTCCTCAAGTAGTTTGTCTTAGACTCCCAATACCCTGCCTGTTGGCATAGTTTGTCTATTAGCAACCCAGGCCATCAAGGCGATGTGCCAAGGTGTTCTTTGCCCCTTAAAATGCTTGCTTGGATTTTCATTGCATGTTCTTATGTTACTCGCTGTTCCATTTTAACTCCTAGCTGTCTACTTGTGGCAAACCTAATGATGTTTGGATATACCACTGACATGAAGTAGCACAGATATTTCTTAGAAGGCATGGAAGCTGTAATCAGCATAATGTGAGTGAAAAGAAAAGGTGGCAGTAGAAAAGTAGAAGTAAGCAAAAGGACAGAGGATGTGTTTTTAATTACGTGTTCCCATTTCTTTTGCTCCCATTAATGTTGTTAAGGTTCAGCCAAGTTAGAACCCATAGGCTTGATGTCATTGTTGCTGAGCATAGTCTTACAGGTCATGCTGAAGAGGAGACATTGTGCTCCCTTCTTTTGGGAATGCAGCATGTTAATCTGCAAATTAACCGGAAAATAATGCTGGGAGCATGGACCACGATATACAGGTCCTGTAGGTTGGTTGGTTGGTTAGAGGTAGAGAAACAGTGATGACCTGGTAGACTGGAGGGAAGAGGACTAATTCTAGTTGGGCTCTTCACCAGCATGGCAGTAGCCACACTGGTCTCTTCTACATTCCCAGGAGGCTTGAATCACTATCGGGAAATTTTCAGTTCATTTCAGTGGGCTTTGTGTCAGTGTGTCTTGCTTTGTGTTGGTTAATAACCTTCCTTAAAGAAAGCATCTGCATTTCAGAAATAAATTGCCTCTTCCCCTGCCCCTCATGGTCTGATGTTGGGGGGGGAGGGGGAATTAAAAAGTATTCCTGCATTAAAAATGGACCACTGGTTGTTAATATGTGTGGTCTGAATCAGAGTGAGGATAACAGACAAAGAACAAATTGAAGAGATGATATCCTAGCCTTAAAATAGTCCCATCTCCTGTAGATATGCTGTTCCCTCCCTCGTGGCAGTGATTCCCTCTGCATGTAAATGCCTCGAGCGCTGGCCAAGTTCAGTGCTGTCTCGCCACTTCAGCTCTGCTCTATCTTCTGTGTTTTCTGGATCAATCAGTGGATCAGGCTCCAAATTCCAGACTTCGGGATGTTTGAGTCATCTCTTAATCAACGGATTTTTAAAGGGAGGGAGCTCTTTC
>NW_010224056.1:11354-31742 GCF_000690775.1 Eurypyga helias
TGAGAGAAAGGCAGTTACTAACACAGCCAGCCAAAACCTCTCGCTGTAGCAGTATGTTTGTGCGTATTCGCTCTAGCTGGTTTCCCCTTTCTTGTGCTCGTCTTGCTTAAATACTTCAAATATGTGTATTTTTGAACTGGGATGAGAGGCAATCCCTATCCCCTCTCTCCCTTATGATAGAGACAGGGAAAAAAGGTGTCTGAGCCTTCTCTCTCCTTGTTTTCTTGAGTCCTGATGAGTTTCAGAAGGTGTGAGGCCCGAGAGGCACAAAAGCTCAGCGGGACCCACCATCTGTTAGAGAGGCTGGTACCTAGGTGTGGGTGTTTGGGGACCGAGGGAGGGGCCGGGGTTTGTGGCTGAAAAAGGAAAAAGAGATTTTAAAGCTGCAGCTCTGTTTCCCCAGAAGCTTGGCCCGTGCTGTTCTGGGAGTTTAGCAGCTATTGGAAGGGTATCTTTAACATTTGGAAGGTGCATAGATAAGGTGGTATCTGCAGTAAATTCTGGAATGTTCTATTATACTGAAATTTGGGAGAAAGAAGAGCTGTTTTACCAAATTATCATTTGCCTTTATTTTGGCCATGCTGTACTGCAAAATAATAATAATAAAGCAGCTGTTGCAGAGTCTAGGTTACTCTGAGCAGTATCCTCACCATGGACACAAGCTGTTTTTCTAATCAAGTCACATCTGTGACTATCACAATGATAAGACGTTGCTGTGTACATAGGCGCAGAAAAAAATCGTCAGTGGAGCTGGGAACAGAAGCTGAGGGTAATGTTCACAGCGACTGGTTTGCCTTGGCTCCCTTTACAGCCAGCGAGGTGAAAGATTCCTTTGGGTGGCCATGGATACGGAGGAGAGGAGTGAAGGTGGGTGGGTTCAGAGCTTTGGAGTTGAATTTTCTTGTTCTGAATGGCCTCTGGGGAAGTGCTGGCAGTGGGATGATGACTGGAATTAAGAGGAGTTGCAAGATAACACCAGAGTTTCCCTGTGCTTCCCTTGGTAACCTAAGAACTCCCGTGAGATGACTGATAAGTTACAAACACAAAAGAATTTTTGGGCATATTGTCATATGGGAGATAATCCTTATAAGCCATGTTTCAGAAGGGAGGATCTCAATTTATGTGAATTTTTCCCCATAATCAAATGGGATTTTTCTGATGAATTTGTTGGGCATTTAGACAGAATGCCATCCTTGTAAAAATAATAGTGATAAATCCAAAAGTATCATCAGGCATACTCAGAAATAAATTCCTTAAACCCAAGGCAGACACAGAGCAGGGTATTCCTTGATATTTATGAGCACTGGCCACATTTATTCCCTGCTATGCTCCACAAGGATAAATTCTGCAGATTTAGAACTCAAATGAGGAGCAGCTAAAATGTATGTTGAAGTTAACAGCATCATGGCCGTGATTAGTATTCTAATAACTGTCTCAAATGCTGTATTGATAGATACATTTATACCAGTGCTGGATGAAGTGGTACAATTTTGATTTAGTCTTTGAGGGGCATTTTCCAAACTTGTATGTGTAGGTATGTAATACAAGCACGATGTATACTGGGGCATATTTCCAAACACATTCTTCTATAAATCCTCCGTGCACTTTAATCTTAAATGTAGGTCCAAAAGATGCTTTAAAGCCATCGCTTGTTAAAAGAAACCTCAGTTGAAACTCGCATAAACTCTGCATTTATCACAAAACAAAGGATTGGGTATGGCAAGAAACATGAAGATCAGGAACATGGTGGGATAGTGCCGTGCTCGTCAGATCAATGCATGTTCAAAGGAAAAGAGGACTGGTGAAATACAGTAAAAATGAAGGGCATGAGGCAGAGAAACTTTCCTCTTGCAGGTCCTCAGAGTTAGGCAAGCTACCTGTGCAGTCCTACAGGCGAGATTTGGCATAGTCGTTTATGGCTCTGGATATTTCGTAGGTTGAACAGCTCCATTTCGGCAAACACTTGACTGGAACTGAAGTGAATTGCAGGCACTTTCCACCAGTGGAATTTGGGAAGTGTTTAAAAGAAAATAGCAGAAGGAAGAGCAGAGCATTCAAACAGGTTTTCTCCTGTTGGCTATGTAAAATACTCCCGAACCTTCCTTCCCATTCTGTATTCTTTACAGTTGCATTTCTCGCCCACGATAGCCGTTACCCACCCACAGTGCAGCAATGAAGAAAATGTGACAAAAATCTGCCCTGAAGGCCTGTTGCAGGGTGAAGGCATGCTCCTACTCGGTTTCAGTGGCCAGTTTTGCACTAGGATTTGTATTCTCTGCGTGACCCCGTGCGCACGGAATGCCCTGGCTACCCACGGATTTAGCGTGGGCACTGCCTTGGGTCTCCCTACCTCCCTGAGCCACATAATGCGCTCCGCCTCGGACTGTGCTGCGCTGTGGCACTCTTGGATTTGACAGGTGATGGAGAGCAGGCAGTGCCACCGGGCAACGTGGTCTCTCAGCTTATGATGTCGTGCAGGAAAATGCGCTTTATGTTTCTGTTTGAGAAAAGCGTGTTTTCTTATTAATAATTTAATGTACACGGATATAATCATAGAGGCAGTTGGCTTGCAGAGAAACAGGCTGTTTATTGCTTCTAACAGGAATGCTTTATGCAGAGAGAAACTCTGAGCTAACGTGGATGGGTTTCGTTTCGGAGCAGTCCATCAGCGCCCATGGCCATTACAGGTCTTGTTTTCCTTACTTAAAGCAAAATATTACTCTTCCCAAAGAAAATGGGAAATATGACAAGTTTATAAAGGGGATTGTTCTTTTACTTGATGAACTGGCCTCACCTGTGAGTCCAATCTAGTGGATTTAACTGGCTTTCTGTCACAGATAAATCCATCTACATTATACGGGGCCTGACTTGGCATATTTTACAAGGGGAGTTAATCTGTGTACTTAAAGCACAAGCCTCAAAACAAAGTCACCGTGAAAGTTCTTAACAACAGTGTCTCTTTTTTTATGTTGTGGTGGAAGAGAAGTTATCTCAGCGTGAAAACACCGGGGATGCAAGTGATGTCAGATGGGCTTTTTAGTTTTATGGGGAGAGAACCACGTGCAAAGCCTCCATATTGATAAAGAAATGACAGAGATTTCAGCATTGGCTACAGTCGACTGGATTAACAGGGAGATAAAACTAAGAGTTGTTAGTACTTTGTGGTGAAAACCTAATGGAAGTGTGGCTGTTCACCTAAATGATGCCAATCAGATTTAAAACTAGCTTTAAAGAAATCCGTTTTGCACTGTGTGTGCTTAATGGTCATAAATTTAGAATCAATACATACTGATGTCTAGAGTTGTAGCTTCTATTATTTTCAACACTGAATGTTTTTTTTCTTTGTCCTCATTTATTTTTCTGAGTGAATCGAGGAATCCTGTCTTTAAAGAAAAGAGGCAGGAGTAGGACACACTTCTACAATTCAAGGAATGCACATAATACATTTGTTTCCATCTTGGTGGTGGTTTGGTTTGTTTGTTTTTCCCAGTGAAGACTGATAACCAAAATATGTGTGAACATTCACGAAATGGCATCAGCGAATGTTAAAGGTTTGATGTGTCCCAACAGCGCAGTTGCTCTCGAGGGCATGTGGTGGTTAGGGCTATACCAGAGGAGGAAAGGGTGTACTCTCCATCAGGGACTGTAGATCTGTTCTGCACCTGTTCTTCGTGTATGGCAGACGGTGAAAAAACTCTGAGCACACAGATGACTTGATTTTAGTGATCTAGAAATGTCCTTAAATACTTGCTTAAGGAAGGCTTTAATATAGGCGCTGGTGTGGGTAAGGGAAAAGCAGGTTTGCCTCTAGGTATCTGTCAGCATTAGCCTTGTCCAAAGCGAAAACTGTGTCACGTGTAACTGCTGAATGGGCCTGGACGTAGACTACAAAGCTCCGGTCATTTTGCATACTGGAAAGCTGTGGCTGGAACTACCTGCTGCCGGAGTTTCACTGCAGCTGGCACACAGTACCACGGCCTGCACTTTGGCCATGTCTAGATGAAATGCTGAATTGGCAGTAATCGTGATATCAGCTGTCAGTTACAACTCGTGTTTAAGCATGATAGAAACTCCTAATGCGTACGTAGATGGTGATGTTTGTCGGTGTTCAAACACCCTCACATTAGGTGGAGAAAAGAGGGAAGGGAGCCTTGTTCTTGAAAAAGAAAAGTACAAAGCAAAGCACGCCTTAATGTGAGTAACAGTAGATGAATTCTTCCTGCCCCCGGGGAGCACGGTTTCGTGAACACCAGGCACTCTGGAAGCTGTGGTTGTAGAGCTTTGCCAGGGAAGTGCTGCACAGCAGAGAGAAGCTATTAAAACATACACAAATTTGCTTCCCGGTCTGGTGGTTGATCTGGTAGATTTTAAATACTAAGCTTATCATTTCAGGATTAGCAGAATATGTTAGATCTCTAAAACTGCAGCTTCAAAGTCGGCTGAAGTCCCCACTGGTGGGAGGGGTGAGGAATGCAGAACGTGTGAATCGCCCATCAGGAAAAAATAATGCTTTGATAACAAAAATTTATGAGAAGCGACTACTTAGCAAATACTCAAGGTTGTAATGAATCCTGTTTGGATATACAGATAAAACTCAAAGGAGGGGAAGGTTGAGGGAGGAACTTGAAGCCCTCTAACAGCTTGGCTTCAAAGCTCTATTTATTTACATCTTGCATTAGGCGGGTTAAAAAAAAATGTTCTTTCTCAGCTTTACTCCATGGACCACAACTCTATTTCCTTTCCCCCTTCTGCTCGCTCTCCAGTCAAGAGTGTGAGACCGTGTACTCATCTAAATGAGTAATTAGGCTTGAATACCTGGTCTGAAAGCACTGTGGGAGTTGCAGCTGCTGTGATGTTTTGGAGAGGATGGAATGATACGATCCCCCCTGCTGAGCATCCTTGTCCATCTTGGAATTCTAACTTTGAATTTTTGTCTCGATTTTGGTCTGCGGGAGTGGGTGTTACATGCTTCTAAATATGAAAACACAGTACACATTTAAAAAGAAATATGTATTATTCATTTCTCCTGAGGGAATACTAGAGTCTTACTTTCAACTTTTAACCACAAATACACACTTTCCAGTTTAAAAGGCAGAACTTTTCACATGTGATATTTTTTTTTTCCCCCTCCCACTGCCTCCCCTGCTGCTGCCTTTTCCCAACATTAACTGGGTATTCTCTCCTCAGCTGGGGGCGTGGGGGGATAGCAAATTAATTGCATGGGGTTGAATTATGATTCAGGGCCATATTTCTTGGACACTTTTAAGTCTATTTTAAGCATAAAAGTTGAGTGATGTTTAGCAGAGGTTATTCTTTTTCTACCCTCTGGGGTAGATTTTCAGGGTGTAAGGGAAAGTAGTGGCTGTATTAGGAGTTCCTGGTTGGTGGGTTCATGGTGGAACTGGAAGAAACGTGAGCTAGAATTGGCTTTGGGCTTTGTATTATTTGTGTTGAATGGGCAGGACTGACATGGAACTGCCTCTTTTTGCTTGACTTTAGCCTTTCTGAGCCCTAACAAAGAAATGGGGCCTCTGGGCTTTTAAAAATGACTTTAACAAAATGGGGTGTGTGGGGTTGATAGAAGAATTTAAAAGAAGGGGGGGGGGGGGGGGGGGGATTTGATAGTGGAAATGTTGTGTCTGCATCAGTTTTGCTCCTGTTAACTGTTGCGGGATTTTAAGTGGGCAGTAGTCTGAGGTGGGTAGATGTAGCGAATTGCATTCACAGAGCCCCTGCTGCTGCCTTTTCCCAACATTAACTGGGTATTCTCTCCTCAGCTGGGGGCGTGGGGGGATAGCAAATTAATTGCATGGGGTTGAATTATGATTCAGGGCCATATTTCTTGGACACTTTTAAGTCTATTTTAAGCATAAAAGTTGAGTGATGTTTAGCAGAGGTTATTCTTTTTCTACCCTCTGGGGTAGATTTTCAGGGTGTAAGGGAAAGTAGTGGCTGTATTAGGAGTTCCTGGTTGGTGGGTTCTTGGTGGAACTGGAAGAAACGTGAGCTAGAATTGGCTTTGGGCTTTGTATTATTTGTGTTGAATGGGCAGGACTGACATGGAACTGCCTCTTTTTGCTTGACTTTAGCCTTTCTGAGCCCTAACAAAGAAATGGGGCCTCTGGGCTTTTAAAAATGACTTTAACAAAATGGGGTGTGTGGGGTTGATAGTGGAAATTTTGTGTCTGCGTCAGTTTTGCTCCTGTTAACTGTCACGGGATTATAAGTGGACAGTAGTCTGAGGTGGGCAGATGTAGCGAATTGCATTCACAGAGGTTGTTGTGGGACACTAATATAACAAAAATGTAAGTGGATTAAGCCCTTAATGCTACTAGAGATGAGATTTGTGTGTCCAGCTGTATGTGAAGCTGAGCTGCTGCTTAGGTGCATATGCAGAAAGAAACCAAAAAAAGGATTGGATTAAAGAAACCAAAATAGGAGAAAGGTTTTGTGTCTTCTTCAGCAACACTTCTGCTCAGTGTCACTGTGCAGGGGTCCATCCTAACCGGCCTTAGCAGTTATGTGAAAGGTAAACAGCATGGGAATGAAATCTGCTGGGATATGAAATGTAAGACACTGCAGACGTGAAAATAGTAGGTAAATGGTAGAGGGGAATTGCAGATATTAGCAGGGTAGATAGGAGAGCAAGCAGCCTAACAAATGTAAGTAAAAATAACCCAAACGGGGCAGGTGACACACCGAAAACTGGGCTCAGTAACTAATCTGCGTGCGGTTGGGCACGACAGCTCGGTGCGCTGATGGTACCGGAAGGCGCTGCAGGCGGTGCCTTGTCGTTCCGTAGCGTAGCAGGTGACGCGCACGGCTGCTGACCCTGGAGCTGAGCGAGGAGGAGCCGCGCGGCGTACGGACGCATCTGCTTAGGTCTGCGGTGTTTGTGTCCGTCAGGACTTGTATGTGAGGATGGTGGACTTAGGAGTGAAGGCAACTGATCACTATTTGAGTTGAAAATAGGACCTCTTCTGTATTTCAGTCATTTGTTTAGCATTTAAGAACATTTTTTCTCACATGCCATATTATTCCTTTTACTCTTCCTTTATAAGCTTGCTTAATAGTGTGTTTAGCTGGTTCCTCCCTAAAATTCAGTTATAATGTGCAGTTACAGCATACCTCACATTAGTGACTAAATGCTCATTTGGTGAAGTTTTTGAAAATTATTTCCTTTTGGTTCAATTCATTACAAAAAAACGCTGAGGACTTTTAAAGCCAGTGAGAGTTGACATGATGGGTCATAAAGATCCATTTTGAACCCCTGTGCTCTTAACAGTGAAAGGGCTGCAAGGAATGTGTGACTTCATTTTATTTTCTTGACTAGTCATTATGTCTCCTTTGGAGCCATTTCCTTATTATGGCCTATCATGTAAATATCGTTTGGATCATTTTTAGTGTATGCAGTACCATAAAACTGTAATTATTTATTTTGACAGCTGTTATGATAGTTATTAATATGCACTTTAAAGCTGAGCTTTCTCCTGCCTGTTTTGTCAGTCTGTGGTTTGGTGGTGTTTGTTAAAAATTATATGATTGTTCATACAGCATTAAAAAATACATATATTCTCTGCTCAAGCACATTAGTCAGTACTAGTTCCCTAGAAGTCTGTTGATGTCCAGTGTTTTTCATAATTGCCTATTAAAGTGTTTCCTGTGTCAGCCTCACGGAAAGCCCGTGCTGGCAAAGAGGAGCCCAGTTTTGGGGTGTCTATGCCAGGTCCTGTAATCAGAGCTCTGCACTCAAAATGGGCAGAGCGACCTCTGGGATTAGAAAGGGCAATGTGTCTTAAGGCCAAAGTAGATGCAGGAGGAGTGCCTCTGCCTGAGGAGCTGGTGGTGCTGGACTTGTATTTCCCAATCATCATAATCCATTTTGCAGCCAGACAACATTCAGCTTCCTTTATTTGCAGGCTTTATGGTTTCCATCGTAAAGTCTGTGAACTGTAATAGGCCTTACAGTATTGTGTAATAATGTGTTTTCCCTGAGCAGCCATGATAGTGGTGCTTTAATAACTAGGTGTGGGAGTATGAGGCTTTGTCTCTGGTAACACAAAGTGAGGACACAGTCAGACTGGATCTGGAGGATGGAATAGGTAGATCCCAATGCCTCGGCTATGTTTGCTGCAAGGGTTTGTTCTCTGGGTTAGCTCTAGTCTGATCCCGTGGACCTTAGTGCCAGTTAGAGGTTGGAGCACGAGGTGTGCTCCAGCAGCATACCTGCTGGTTTGTGTCTGACGTGAATCCAGGCTGTGTGCTTTGAGACCCCTCTGAACCCAACCGCAGTGCCCAGGGACAGTTAGGCAGTTTAGAGATGGGCTTTTAAAACGGTACTCGGTGCTAATGTAGACACACCTTAATATACCAAACCAGGTTAGATGGCAGTGCTTCCCACTGCTCTGCTTTATGGTAGGACATAAAAAGAAGAATAAAGGATCAGATAAATCAATTTACAGTTTCTCTGGGAGACACCTTTAAATTTTCAATAGCTGTGTGGTACGTTTTTATTAATAGGCCATAATATAATTTTCATCATCGATCAGACATAACCGAGGAAGGCTGTTAAAGCATAGCAATGATATTTCCATGGTCTTGACAATAGTTAACCTATTTCCTCTAGTTACCAGGCAGTGGTTTCACCACCATTTATACTCTGCAGGTGTCGTGCTGTCTCTTTTTACCCATCTTTTCAGCTACTGTCTAGCCATTATTGGAGGGTTGTTAGATGCTGTGAGTCTGTTTATGTTGGTAAGTTGTTGGCATGCTGTGATGAAAATACCTAATTTAAAGTTTTGGGTTGGAGGCTGCTACCCACCTTTCAGAGACAGAGTGAGGAGAGAGAAAACAGAGGCCGAGCAGCTGTTGCTTTGGGTTTTTCTTCAGAGGGAGCTTGCTTCCCTCCACTGACTGTGTAGGCGATCTCCAGATGTGGGCACCTGGGTCAAACAGACTGGCTCCCGGAGATAGGCGTTTTGTTTTGTGCTTGTGTAGTTGATGCCAGCCTATTCTATCTCATCACTTTGGAAAACCAAATTAGTTGCTCTAGCTCAGGCTGCTCAGGAGCCTGGAAAGCTGAAAGGAATTATAGAAGTAGTAGGGGGACAACAGTTCTTGTGAAAAACCACAGCAAAACCAGATGGGTGCAACCATAACCCCCAGCCAAAATGCCGAAATAGTAATGAACCCGGAGTTTCAAGAGGGTGTGAGGGTCTAGTAATGAATTAGGTTGTTTAACTATAAATATCCTCTGCATGAGGAAGGTGTAGGAGTATGATGCCCGCAGATTTGTCTATGAAACACCATGTTGGAAGTTGCCTCTCAGTTCCTCCTTACTTGGGAAGGCACATCATATTGGCAGCTTGGGAATTTTTCATTAGTTGTTTTCCCCAAATGCACAAGCCCATGTGTTAATCTAGGTGGAGCCAAGGAGTAAGCACAGTTAAAGCTCTCACAGGAAAACTGCAGGTACCTGTATCCTCATTTTGCCATTGCAGATTTGCCTTTGCCATCAAAGTGCATGTTGTGTCTCCTTGTCCACACGACTCCTCACATGTGCATGGCCGTTTGGAAAAAGTGGAAGTGGCATATTGATTAAAGACAAGACAAGCCATACCCTATGTTAATGTGTTTCCCTGGACTTACCACTTGGTCTGACATAGAAATTTTGGTCGTAAGGGAGTTTTTAAGCTTTCCAAGTGATTGTGTTTTATGTACCCAACCGTTCTTTGGTCTCCCACCCTACCTAAAAATAAAGTCTCTGATTCTGATTGCTAGAACCCCTCTGATTGCTGCGGGAGTTATTGGTGGCCTCTTCATCATCGTCATTGTGGGCCTGACGTTTGCCGTCTATGTTCGACGCAAAAGCATTAAAAAGAAGAGAGCGTTGCGAAGGTTCCTGGAGACTGAGGTGAGAGCGTGCTTCTTGTCTCAATATTTGAAAAGGTACGCAGAGTGGTTCTGCTTTATGTAAAAGATGTTCAGGTCCTCGATCCAGTTGCCTGTAGAAACTGGGTCTGTAGAAACCCTTCTGCCAACTTCTGCAGGACGAAACTGATGGCATGAAGAAAGCTATCTGAAGATGCTAGTTTTCTGTGCATACACATACATTGATGGCTTCTGAAGACCGTGTTCCACCAGACTTTTGAACTCCCATCCTGCCCTCGACTGAACCTTCTATCCCAGGTCATCAGTACATTTACAACTCTTATGTTTAAATATTACAGGTTTTCATCTGGTGCACACCAAGGCCATCTTTTAAGACTGACTTAAGTTCCTTCAGCAAGCTGTGATGCAAATTTAAGCTCATCAGGAATGCTTAAATGCAGAGATTGTCACTCACTGTTGTTCCCAGTGCCTACATTGTCTTCGTGGTCCAGATTTTGTCAAAGCCTGTAGTCATGATCAGTAGTAATAGTGTATTTTATAAAACCAAGATACTTCCCAGAGCTTAACCAAAAGGAAGTTCCCAGTTCTACTCGCAAAAACACGTGGTGGAGGTATAGAAATGCCAGTAGTGGAGATGGCCATCTAGGAAGTACATTTAAACATAACATTAAATCCTTATCTTCAGCTACAGCAAAGGTGATTACCAATATCTCCTCAGTCCTATACTTCTGAGACAGTTTGCAAGTGGTATTTTTAAATTAGGGTCCCCCTTTGTAAGATAGTAAATTTGGGAATACCAGTGATTTCTTTGGTAAGGCTTTGTTAACGTTGTTTTCTGTTCTGTTCCAAGGGTCCTGCTCCCACTCATCTTACTGTAGAGCCTGGGAGCAAGTGATGTAGGCAGCCCCAATCTGTTTGCCTCAGTATCCTTATGATTGCCTAGAATTTGTCTTGCTTCTTAAATACTGTTCAGCTGTATAGAAAGCTTAACAGTGGTGCAGTACCTTCAGACAGGTAAATCTTGCAAATGTATCAGCCCCTACTTCAGCATAAATTATTTCAAGCAGGTAGTTTTCAGTATATGGGAAGTATTGGCTTTGAAGTCCAGCTCTCATTCTCCATTTGGTCAGATAAAAGCTGTGGCTGGCAGTTCCTGAGGGACAAAGGCCTCATACTGAACATGTGGGGAAGCTGTTGTCTTGGCTTAGAAACTGAAAATTTAATCAGGAGCATCTGAGATAAATGTGCAAGCAACTATGGCTTCAGCTAAAGTCTCTAGGTCTATTACAGCCTCCACCTAGAAATACTCTTTCTGTAGGCCATTCCCCATAAAACTCTATGAAGCATTTCTTTAGGCCCCCACAACTTCTCCCTGCCATGCCTGTGAGGGTGAACCACTTTCACCCCTCACGAACTGCAGGTATGGAAGCGTACTCTGTCTGTCTGCTTTTCTTGTACAGCAAACCTTCCTTTCACACGTAAGTACTGCACATCTGAAGGGTGAAGGAAGGAAGAGAAATGGCTCTAAAGAAAGTACAGCTTATGTCTGTGAGAACCTGACTTGCTGCTGTTTGATTTTGTTGTGTTTTCTTACCCCCATCATTTCCAGCTACCGGTATTTTCACCTGAACAAGACAAAATAGTCTGGGCAACTAATTAAGGAGTTCATGATGCTTAAAGAGCCGTAGAAGGAGTTCTCAGAGCATGGTGCCTTCAGCCTTGCAGACAGACAACAGTGGTGCAGTGGTTTCAAACCAGTTTGAGTAGGAGGAGCCCTGAATTATTTTCCTCGTCCTGTAAAGGAACAGACTATTTATTACTGCTTACAGTATTCTCCTTTTCATGTATTTTTAAAGAAGCGCTGTTTTTCTGGCAGAGGTGATAAAATGTTCATATCTGAGAGCATTTTTAACCGAATGTGCCATTGTGGCTCGAGTTCCTTGGGACATCTTGAGCAAATTGTTTAATTGTGCCTTTTTTGCAGTACACTAGAGGATGTTATAAATTAGTAGTCTGCTGTAAGATGTTTTCCCCTTATAGCTGTCCTCCTGTGTGGTATAACAGAAGTTCAGAAAAATAGTCCCTTCCCCAAACCAGCGTAAGAACGTGATGAGCCATTAAGTCCGGGCTATTAAAAAGAAATATGACCACGTTAAAAGACACTAAAATGGGCAAAAATAGAATGTGGCATGCAGATAATAAATGCTGTATTTCTGTCATGTAGAAAATATTTATACTGCCTCCATTAGCAAAAGTCCTTGGGTGTGTTATGGTGACACCAATTCAATTTCCAGTTCATAATTCCTTCATGCAGTTCCTGGTGGAAGTGATTACATGATGAGTGAGGATTTTCTTTATCGAATCTCTTGGTTTGTTAGCATTGCTCATTTGCTTTTGAAGATGAAGAACCCCTCCATGAGTGGTGAGGTCAATGGTCAATACACCCCACCACCATCTTACTCTGGTATTTAGTTGGGTTGGGTGTTTTCAGTATAAACTTCTGATGGGTCTCAAATATTTAAGACTGTTGGATTTTCCTTTATAGCTTGTGGAACCATTGACGCCAAGTGGCACAGCACCCAACCAGGCACAGCTTCGTATCCTGAAGGAAACTGAGCTGAAAAGAGTCAAGGTTCTTGGCTCTGGAGCCTTTGGAACCGTATACAAGGTAAGAGTCTTCACGATACAGCCATGAGTTGTCTCATTTAACTTCTACACAGCCAAGTTCTGCACTGCAGCAAAGCACCCTGTACTGTAAATGGGTTCATGAGCCCTACGTATCCTGGAAACTCATGGGATAGTGGAGTTGTGTGGGAGGAGTGCATCGTCAGGCTGAAATGTTGACTTCGGTTGTAATCAGACACACAGATTATTATTTCCTGGTGAGAAAACGAATGTCAGCCACAATCATCCTTGCGTGCAAGAGAGCTATACAAGCTGGGGTCTCTTGATATTAAAATGCAGTATCAAAGTCTGTCATTCTCAAATAATGGCTTTACAGTACACTTTTGGAAAGCTAGATAAACTTTGTCTCTCATTTTGCAAGCGTCACATGGGTCTTGTAATAATTATACCTTGTAAAATAATATTATCATTAGCTAAACCATAATCCTTTGTTTCTTCTGTTTAAATAAAAAAGGTCAATTATCAATGCTCCTTTTAACAACCAGGATGTAAGAGCAGAACCCAGAAAGGAAAAAATACTTCAGTTAGAGATCTTTGTTTTTTTTCTTTTTTTAAAAGATCTGTGGTCAGGCCCAAATCTCAGACGAATGAAGCAGGGCTTATTGAGCAAGTCAAACCAATCTCCCAGCCCTTTGAGAGCGACTCAAACCTCCCAAATCAAGGTGGTAGGTCAGAGCACTGAAGGAGGACAGATACTGTGTCTGTCCTCAAACTGGGGAGGGAGTGGAGGAAGTACAGAGCAGGCCACTACCGCCACGAGGTCAGTTTAGAATGCAGTTTAGAATAATCCATTTGTGAACATACTTAGACAATAAAGAAGCGATAGAGGTGGGTACCAAGAGTTTGCCAAGGACATGGCAGTAGTCAACAGGTTGGAAAAGCAGCCTGAGACACACATAGTTTGTGAATTCTAATTTTCACGTTTACTTTTTAGCCATCTTTTTAATTCTCAGATACCACTTCATTAGAGAAATATCCCTAAATGTTTCACTCCAAATACATGATTCTCAGGGTGTCCTGTTCCTGCGTGATAGTATGACCTGTTGGTAATCAGTTTTTTGATAGCTTCAGTAAGTTTAGCATCAGAATCCAGAACAGAAAATCCAGATTTTTTGTTTAGTTTTATCAGAATGAATAGTCGGTGGAAGAAGTATGTGCATCATTGACATGCCAACAGTAATCTCTGTAGAAACTCTGTTGTGGACAGGAAAATCAAGGGCCTAATGAGGATGTTCACTGATAGAAAATCCTTCGTATTACATAAGGGTTTATTTACTTTTGCTGTAAGAAGTAGTTTTGTGGGGATTTTATTATTTTATAGCTTACACTGTGTATTGTCAGCTCTGAGGTTCATAATTGATCTGCATAATGTGACAGAAAACGAGCTGTAACTCTGAATGAAGTTTTTAATGATTGTTGTCTTACTAGCCTTCTGTCACTTTTTCTTCTCTTTCTAGGGTATTTGGGTCCCCGAGGGAGAAACCGTGAAGATTCCTGTGGCCATTAAGATCCTTAATGAGACCACTGGTCCGAAAGCCAATGTGGAGTTTATGGATGTAAGTGAGAGATGATCAGTGTCTTTGGGTTTTGGAGGGGGAGGGGTGTGTCTTTCTGTAATCCACAGGGACTGTAAAGAGGAATTTCTGCCAGTTTTCCTTCCATATATTTGAATAGCAGAAGGAGGCTTGTACGGAGGGCCAGTATCGTGCTACAGTATGTCCCTAGAAAAACCCGGCTGCTGAGATTTGTGTGTAGGCTGTTTCCCCCTTCCCTTCCTGTGGTCTTTGACAAGCCGTCTCGGTGTGTGAATCCGTAGCGTTCCCTATCGCCCCGCTGTTCGAGCGAACAAACCCAACCAACCAAGGGTACCCCTGGGCTGCGGGTAGGTCGGCGCTGCTGCTCTCAAGCTGCAGCGCTGGGCAGGTCTGCGTGAGGCAGTGCTCTGCCCTGTTCGGTTTTTTGCCGTTCCAGAGCCGGAAGTACCTGTGCTGCCGGCGTGATGAAGGGCTGGGCAGGGGTGTTCGCTGTGCAGGTGTCACGGACCCTAAGGTGCTTGCGTTTGTCTTATAAGTGGCCTTCCCATCCGCGGAAGGCTGACACTCCTCAGTCTCATGTGCCAGATATTTTGTCTTTCCTTGACCAAGAAGCTAGAGATAAGAGAGGAGGAGTTGCGGGGCAGCATCTTACCACGTACGCGAGTCTCCACTGGTGCAGAACTCGCAGGAACAGAAATTTAGCCTCAGCTCTCTTCTGCTTCAGTGTTCCCAAGAACTAAGCACTGACAGTCTGGGAGCTGGCAACAGCAAAGCATAACAGGGAGGGGGAATAAAATTAAATATGCTGGATTTTAAAAGTCCTTTTGCTTTATTAATCTGAAAGATTGTTAATAAAAGGTTTAGATCATAATTTTCATGAAAGTTCTACGCTCACAAAGACTGTGCACTCAATTTTTAGCTCCGTGTCAAGATCAAGCCTTGTTAACACGGTGAAAGCATATGTCCTATTCGGTGACAATTTTTAACAAATCATAGAAATGTGCGCTTTTTTGTAAATCCCTCTTCTGAACTTGAAAATTATGTAGGACTTTTAAGTCATGAAGATCTGTTCAGTGTATAGGCTTAATTTGGTTAGCATTAATGAGACCGTAAACCACAAGGAGAATGTACTCCCGTTATGTGGTCTATTCTTCCATCTGGAAATGAGTGAAAAGTAGTTATAGAATTAGTTATTTCAGAAAAATTATCACGTGTGGGTTCTTAAGCAATTGAACAAAGGCTGTATAGATGGAGGCATTTCCTGTGCTTTTTACAGAGCACTGCACATTTATGTTGATGACATTCAGTAATCATTGTGCACAAATTTAAAAAAAAAAAAGGTGGCTATTTTGGCCCAGTTTGAAAGGAGTGGATTGCACTAAAGGGATAAAGAGGATTAGATATTTGCTTAATGGACAAAATAATGGTAGAGAGTGGTGTTAACGGTAGAGCCCCAGAAGGAGGAGAGCTGGCACGCAGCACCTTTCAGAAGGGAAGGCACAGGGAGCGCGAGGGCGCTGAATGCGACCAGCGCTCCGTGTCCAATGCTGGCGGCCAGTGATGTAGCCTCGAGATGAGGGAATCATCATCACGGTAAAGTGAAAAGTCAGTGGAACCGAGCAACTTGTACCAGCTGAGGATCTGGTCCATTCTCTAATAGAGAAATAATAGTAATAACTCCTCTGATATTGATTAACCTTGAAGCGCTGTACAAACTAACCCTAAGGTCCTTGTTAAAAGACAGAGTTACTTGTCTGAGGTTTCGACTTAAGTCACTGGGCCACATTTCCCTCCAGTGTATGTGTCATAACATCTGATAAACGGCTCAGAAATGATGAATTTTTTGGAGAAACTCTTCGAGGTTTTACCTAGGTAAGGGACAGCCCCACCAGGAAAGGTTTCTCTTTAACAGTTTCTCATGAGTCTCTGGCCCAGCGGTTTCAGGGTGAGAGAAAAGTTAGTTACTTTTAGTCCTAGAGGTTAATAATAGCATAAAGGTTATTTTTAATCATAATAAAAAGGAATTGGACTTCATCATTAGTTGATATAAGTGGCAGGAAGGAGAAATAAGATGTTCTGTATCAGTGCTCCATTTGATATATATACAGTGGTCTGTAACATCCTGTGCTCCACTGAATTGATGAGGACAACTTAATTTCATTCTTCTGAAATAATTGCTCATGTAATCATACAGATGTTCCAGCCACCCTCACCTCCTAATCCAATCACTTATTTCCTGAAACAAGCCACGTTTTTAAAGAGAATGACTTGGCATTGTTTACAGTTCTGATGCCACCGCTCCTGTCTGTCCCAGAAAGGACATAGTTCTAAACTTTTTAAAACTTTATGCTGTTATGAGGAGATAACTTACTCTTCAAAGCTATTTAAGTTATAGGAAAAAAGCATTTTACTGGTTCTCACTGCAAGGCCTTGGTCAGTGTAACTATCCTGCTACAACATGATTTCACTGGTGTTATGAGGAAAAATTAAGTGTACACGTGTAAGCAAAACACATCCGTTGTGATTTCAGTAAAAGGGTATTATGAAGAGTCATTGTGGGTTAAAAGCAGTTGTATCAGATTTTTTAATGGTATATACATTGCTAAGTGCCAGTATGAGCTTAGTAGGGGTTAACTCTTTCTTGAGTAGGTACCTGACACGTTGCTTAGGGATGGGAAGAGGTTAGTGGGCAGGAGGTGTCGTTACAGGATTCACACCCTTCTATTTTTTTATGTTGTCAATACGGGTGTGCATTTTGTCAGCAGTTACTTCTTACTTGATCGTGTATGTCTTTGTACTTGCAGGAAAAACTTAGCATTCCTTTTAGAGAGGCTCTGGAAAATGGAAAGCCTCTTGTAAACAGCGGTTTGTGTAGAGAGAGAGTGCTTGGAACGCTTTGGTGTCTACAGAAATAGCGGGTGTAGATGTTAGTGGTGTTGTCTGTAGGGTCTGGTTAAAACTCGTAATGTTGGCAGAACCCAAGTCTGAAAGTGCTCTGCGACCTCCTGAAATTCTGCTAAATGTTATGACAAAATGGTAAAGAACAACAATTTGGCTGCTGGGCTGTCATTTCAGCACCTTGAGCACCCACTAATGGATCTGTAATGACTATAATGATATAATACATGATGCTAGCAGCTGCTTCGGCCAAACACCTCCCACCCTTCTCCCGTCAGGGGTTGATGAATTGGCCGTCATCAAAAAGTACATCCCTTATTTTGGAATTCTTCCTTGGGGAGTTGCAGCAGTGGCTGTTTTCTGGGCTTTCTCCACACATTCCCAGTCAGCTCTTTTTCTTTTGCTCTGCTCCCTGCTTTCCAACACAGTTTTTATCACTGCAGAAGCCTGAGTCTGTTCCAGCACTGCAAGCTGAAGTAACCCATACTGCCTTCTCCAGGGCAGAAGCGCAATGTACACTTGATGCTCTATGGATTTATTTTCATCGTGCAGAAATTGTTGTGAGTTTACTGCAAAATATCGGAGGTTTCCATATATTTCTGAATACGTATTATCTCTGGAATAATTTCACGCTCTAAAGAATTCCCCTCCAGGT
Organism: Eurypyga helias; assembly: GCF_000690775.1. Taxonomy (NCBI): domain Eukaryota; kingdom Metazoa; phylum Chordata; class Aves; order Eurypygiformes; family Eurypygidae; genus Eurypyga; species Eurypyga helias. Next base: position 29,019 of record NW_010224056.1, read on the forward strand.
GTTGAAACGCTGAGGCGCTTAAGTTGCGAGGCATAGTTTCTTCTCCCTGCTTGGCTGGTCACACTTCATGGTCCTCGGAAGGCACTGGAATTTGAATTCAGAGTGCAGGCATTCTTGCTCCTGGTCTGCCTGCAAGCATGTCTGGGAGGGGAGTAGCCAGCTGAGGCCAGGGGGTATAGGGTGGGAAGGATATCCTGCCCCTCACCCTAAAGGCTGGTAACAGAATATATGAGGGCCCTGAGTTCTAGGGAGGGGAGAGAGGCTTGTTGGGAGGGGAAAAAAGCAAATATGCAGCTAAGAGGTTACTTGATAGTAGAACAGGGACCTGTAATTTCACTTGTGAAAACAATTTCCCCTCCTTAGCCTCAAATAATTTGACTGTTAGGATTGTCTGATAAGTCAAGTAGCCATTGGCCTGATCAGGTGGTTTAACATCAAACCAGATGCTTGACTGATAATACATTCCAAAGTCGTGCTGCAGTGGGAGCGTATAGCAAACTGTCTTTGAGGCTAAAAAAACCCCACTATCTGTAAACTAACTTGTCATGAGGAAACAGACAATTGATGAACGCCTTTCCTCTCTAGCCCTGTAAGCTTGGTGCTTCCAGGTAGTAATCCTGTGAGCTGTGATATTGCGCAGGGTTTTGATCCACTTACAAGTTTAATCTATCCTCTCTGAACTTAAATGCTCCATTATCTGTTAGAAAATAATTAGAGGCTGCAAGCACAAGTCTGAATACACAGAGTTACTTGGGAGTCCCTGAGCTCATTGAGATGAAGACAGTTTGACTGATGGTGGTCAGCTGATACTGGGCCAGAAGCTAATAATAGAAGGCAGCGCTGCCTCGCTAGGTGAGAAAGTTAACTTGGGAAAAATTAAACTGAAGGCTTTGGGATTTATGGTTGGAAATAAATTTCCCATTCTCATTTGTTTCCTGGTAAGAGAGCTTCAGAGGCAGTTGGTTTCTTTTATGGTTTTATAATTAAGATCTAGGGGGCTTCTTGACTTCGCCTGGACTTCCTGTAGTTCCCTGCTGTCTCTGGGAGCAGCGTTCTGTGTGCAGGAGGGCGTTTGTCAAGCTGAGCGTAAAGGTAGTAAGTGCCGATGACCTCCACCAGGCACGCAGCTAACAAATTAAAGCTGCATATAGGGGGCTGATACCCACATCTTTTATTTACGTCTGGCCTAATTAACTACATTAATAAAGCAGTCAGATGTCTTGTACTGCAAAAAGAAAGAGAAACGGCTTTTCCTACATTGCAAACCTGTCTTACAACAAAGACACGTCCTCAAGATGTATTGAACTTACGTTTGGTTCAGAGGTTGCAAGAGGAAAAAAGATGTTGTAGCTGACCAGCAAAAGAGCAGGATTTCCTGTTCAGCTGAAAACCCGCAGATATCTGGACAGATCGAGTTGCTTTCTTTCCTCCTCCTGTATGCCTAGATGCCATTGTGGAAGGTTCACTGGAGGTACAGCGAGCTAGTCAGGTGGGGGGTGAGGGAAGACTTACCTTTTCTTCGTTTCCACCACTGGCATTAGACATAAGAAGGTTCGAAGCTGAAGCGTTTGGGTTCCTGCCCTGGCCCACAGCAGCTTTCACAGTGTGCTGTGCTTGGGGCTCCCCATGGCAGCACTTGATGTACGGTTTCTCAGGTCACACAGACGCATTTACACCGAGTCTCCCTGTAAGATCCTGCCTTACATGACTATGTAGGTGCCTGGAGAAACTCGTCTCTCCCTGGAATTATTTTTAATTCCTTGTGTACATCTCCTACTGCCTAGCCAAGGGTTTGACCCAGGTCTTCAGCAGTCCACGAAGATGCTGCTGGAAGTCTGAAAACAGCAGTCGGATAGTACATCCGGGCACCCCACAGTCATTCTGCTGACTGGCTGCTTGAGAAATACAGCTGAGTTAATCCTGAACCTCAGTTTAAAGGGCAGCTTTGGGATCAAATGAAATCCTTTGAGGCAGCAGTGAGACATTTTTCCTTATCCTTTTCTGCTGTCATTTGTGTAAACACCCTCCTTTCCAAGGGCCATAAGGGGTCTGTCTGTAAGGATAGCTGATAATGAAGAGCAGTGTTGCTGTGCTGCCTGGCTGTGTGCTTCAGCTGCGATTCCAACAGGTTTTCACTCCATCATGTGAAGATGCTGGGGGTGGGGGGCAAGGGGTGACCTAACTCATCTGCCTGCAGACTCCCCTCTTCCTCCCACTTAAGCACACTGTAAGTATAGCCACTTAGGAGGGGAAACTGTTTGCCTGTCAGTTCCAGGCACAGAAGCTCACTGTGATTGCAATTACAATTTCCAACTTGTCCAGAGATGCCAGAAATCAAGCTGTCCTTGAGAAGGCTGCATACCATGCACAAGCCCCGAGAGTGATCCGCCGCTGCAGAAGCTGGAAATCTGATCACTGCTGAAGGTTACTTTCTTTTAGCCATCTGAAGATTAACTGTTTCAAGGCCACATTTCTGTTATTTCCTTCTTAAGTAATAATTTTCTCTTTAAATGTTTACTGCTCCAGTAAATTTTCCTTCCGTAGTATGCAAGGGTAAGATGTGTGTGTATGTGCAGGGGAGTGTTAATTTTCCATATGCAAGAGCATACGGAAAATACAGTGAGGGAAAGGGAGTTTGCCTCAGTACCAGTTTGCTACTGGTAATGAGGGTATCTGAGCCCTGTTGAATTCAAGGGGAGCTGTGAATTTTGCCAGTGGATTCAG
>NW_010224057.1:0-336 GCF_000690775.1 Eurypyga helias
TGCTGTAAAAAGTTCTGAGTTTTGCAGCTAGTACAGCCAGGCACATTGCCTGTTTTCTCTGTTGCTGGGATGCCTAACGCTGCAAAGACTCCAGTCCAACATTGTATAATGTCTTTAGCTTTTTCACCAGATTCTGCGGTAGCCCAAAGAGCTCCAGAGTATGTGTCGACGGAAACGTGGCCATATTTTTGTTGACCAAACTCAGGAACGTGAGTCACATCAATCTGCCAAAGTTGAAGAGCCTGCAGCCCTCTGGGATTGACTCCAGTCTGTTGGATGGAGGCAAAAGGCTGACAATCTGGGCACATATTAACAACGGTTCGTGCTGTGTCCCTT
>NW_010224058.1:0-10047 GCF_000690775.1 Eurypyga helias
GCGGCCGTGGCAATGCAGGTCTGAAGGGTCGCACCTTGTGAAGGACGGAGGATTGCCGTGGGATCAAGCCCATCACAAGGGGCTTTTTTAATAGCTTTTATCACACCCTGCTCTCCAGATGATGGAGAGAGGGGAGAGGGAGCAGATCTGAAGGTAGAACTGGTCCTTACTTCAGTAAAAACTAAGAGATGTCAGACGTTCTATAATGGAAGCTGATCATTACCCATCAAAGCAGCCTGCTCAGAGGCTGCCTCGTCTTTTTTTGCTTTGGTGTAATGTTCCTGAAAGCTAATGGCATCTAGAATGTTGCTGCTGATTTGTTTTGCGGTATGAAAGGCGGCAGAAAATAGAATTGCTGTACGTAGGAGGCGAAGATGTTGTGTTTGGTGTAACGAGCAATGTGCTGCAGTCAGAAAAGACTGCCACAGTAAACCTGCAGCCCCCATGAAAGCCTGAATTTAGTCATGTGGCTAACCACTTGCGATCTTTGAAAGGCAAAGAGTCACCTTGGTGCCTGGGTACTCTGTGATTTGGGAGGCAGGAATCCAAACAATCAATCCGAACAGTCGCTCTCACTCCTTCCAGCACACGCTGCTGCAAAACCGTGCACGCCCTGACTTTAAGGAAGGCTGAGCAAACAGCCCCCTTTGCAAACAGCCCCCGGGCCGGTGTCCAGGCTGCGGGAACCGGCCGGTGGCTGCTGCCTACCTCCTCCTCACGCGCCTGGTCTGACCTGCCTGGTTTGTGAGGGCTCGAGCGCTTGGGGCTGTCACGGCTGAGGTGCTAGAGATGCCGTGGGGGGTCACAGCGGGGATATGAGGCACAAAACTGGGCTCCTGGTTTGAGCAGGGGAGAGGGAGGATATGGCATTAGGGCCCGGTAAGGGAAATGAGAAGAAAGGGGAATACAGCTTCTGGAGGAAAGTTTAGCAGCTTCAAAGATTTTTACCACCAGATCTCTTCATTTTGCTTTTAGAAAGATGAGAAGGAGCTCAGTCTCGTGCTGTTAAACAGCAGATCCCGCACGTGGGACTTGCCAGGGAAAAACGCCCCAGCCCTCGCGTTCAGTTAAACTTGTCCAGAAGCTCTCCGGCTGCGGTGCCTGCCGCGTGGCTGGCACCTCTGGCTAGGAGCTGTGTCACCGTCCTTTGAGGTACCGCACCCCGGGGCGTCACGGGGCAGGGACCAAAGACGCGGGCGACGGGGGACGCGGTGTCTGCTACCCCTCCTCCAGCGCCCCAGGACTGCTGGCCTTGCTTCGAGCCGCAGTGTCGCTCGGTTCCGCCAAGCCCTCCCTGCAGCAGAGCCGAGCGCGGTGGGAGCCAACTGGGCTCCCGCCTGGTGACAAGGACACCAGGAGGCCAAAGGGTCAGGAACCTCAGTGAAATACTCTAAAAACCCACTGCGATTATTTTCGGCTATTGATCAAAACGGGTACCGAACAACTGACTAATAGCCAACACTTGCTCCAGAACCAGACACCAATGTTAATCCTCCACTTTACTGTGTCCAACGCACATAATTATCCATCGCGGATACTATTTATATACCCACGTCCTGCCAAGGGAAAGAATGCTTTCATCCTGGTTTTATCATTTCTAGATTAAATCCCAGTTTTTCTATTTCCTCCAGTCAGCAGCTCAGCCCCACAATTTTCTCTCCAAATGACAGGCAATTCTTTTAAACACACTGAATTATTTTTTCCAGGTGGTGGTTCAGTTGAAATGAAATGTTACCCTTCCGTACCGCTCAGTAGTACAGCTGTAGCACACAAAGATAGATGACAAATTTAATATTCTAACTTGAAAACCAGGATTTAAACAGAAGAGCCTTGAAATTCAGAGCGTTACCTATTCGCAACGAGCCCTGGCACCCCTTTTTCCTTGGGTGAGGATGTAGGGGGCACGGGGAGGAAGGCGAGGCTGCGGCGAGCCCGGGGCAGCGTGAGCGAGGCCGCGGAGCAGACCGCACCACACGCTTGGCAGATGACAGCATTCACGTGCCGAAGGCTGGGAAGGGCTCACCCAACCAGCCTGGACCCACTCAGGCTCCAAAATCAAGTCAGCACTGGGAGCTTTGGTTGTCGTGGTTATTTTTAATCTTCCGGTGGCTCGACTTCCCAGCAGCTGGTAAAGGATATGGGTCTCTCCACCCCCTTGCACCTGTCCAGGCTCCGGGCTCCCGGTGAGAGGAGATGCGAGGGGAAGGCGAGGAAGGGGTCTCCCACCAAGGAGGTCACTCTGCCCACCCTCAGCACTCACCGCCCCTAAGCCCGGTGTACACACACGCGTCACCCTTCGGCTACAGCGGCAGAACGCCCTTTGCTCCAACATTCTTTGCTACCCTGGTGTTAAACTGAATGATGATTTCCTACAACATCTTTCCGTGTCCTTTACTTGGTCCATATGGGGTCAGTTAAAAACCAACGTTAATGTGAAATACAGAGGAAGGCTGAATTAATCCCCACCAATAATTACAGAAGCTCACCGGATAAAGTCCAGCCGGAGTAGCCGCATGCTCAGGTGCTGTGCTGAGAGAGGAACTTGCACAGATGGGTAAAAGATAAAAAATCCAAGGTATTCCTTTAATAGACTTAGATAGCTCAGGTATCTTCATCTGGCAGGAATCACACGCACTGAAGCACCTACGTTTTACAAAAATCGCATTCTATAATTTTGCAAATTGGTAACAAAAGGGAAAGGCATCGTAATTCCAGATTAAAGCAAAATAAATCCACGCTTATGACTCTGCTTTATTAGCCCTTATCTTACTCTAACTGAGGAGCAACAGTGCCTCCCAATGACCGAGAGCGTAACTCTTGCAGGTTCACGTACTTACTCGGCAGTACCTCCGCTGGCTTGTCTCCCACCCAGTACCGCGACCACATCCCAGCGGATCTCTGCCAGGAAGGCTTTAACGCCGACCTTGGAAATTAAAAGGCTAGCAAAGAACCAACATAGACATCCACCGCCAGAATATTCTGGTCTCAATTTGTAAGCAAAAAACCTGAGGGACAGCGAGATCCGAAACACGGGTGCCTGAGACCCCTGCAAGGCTACCTGGAAACAGTCGTGGAAGCGTTCCTGTTGCTGGAGTCGTGACTATACGTAGCGATACCCATAACGTCGGAGCTGAGCGCAGAGGCGCTACTTCGCTTAACTGATTGTGCGAATTAATCACCAAATCAAATTAACATTTTTCTCCTTCTTTGCTCCAGGTCCCGATTGTTTCAGTTCCAAGAATCTCGCGCTGCAGGCCCAGAAAAAGATCCTGAGTAAAATGGCAACCAAAACCATGGCTAACATGCTGATCGATGACACAAGCAGCGAAATCTTCGACGAGCTGTACAAAGTAACGAAGGAACACACAAGAAACAAAAAGGAAGCCCATAAAATTATGAAAGACCTGATAAAAGTGGCAATAAAAATTGGGATCCTGTATCGAAATAATCAGTTCAACCAAGAAGAGCTGGAAATCGTAGACAAGTTCCGGAAGAAGCTGAACCAAACGGCCATGACAATAGTCAGTTTCTACGAGGTGGAGTACACTTTTGACAGAAACGTTCTTGCAGAACTTCTGAACGAGTGTAAAGACCTTGTGCACGAACTAGTGGGTCGCCACCTGACGCCGAGATCCCACGGGCGCATCAACCACGTCTTCAATCACTTTGCGGATGTGGAGTTTCTAACTGCCCTGTACAGTCTTGACGGGGATTGTCGGCCGTACCTCAAAAAGATCTGCGACGGCATCAACAAACTACTTGATGAGAAGGTCCTTTGAAATGACGCTCAAAACCAAGAAACCGACCAAAAACTTCTCTCTAGAACTGGCCACCCTTCGTGAGCCGTGGTGAGCGAGCGAGCGGACCGGCCTCCTTCCCACTGCTCTCTTACCAGTCTCCAACAGGGGCCAGGAAGCGCTCACCGGGCTCACGACCAAGTGGAAAACTTAAATCAGAAAGCTATGAATTTTAATGTTTTGTTCAGATAATTCCATCTTTCCCCAGGAGCGGAGTGAACTAGGCTGCTCATATACTGTTCAGAAACAGATCGCTGTACCCCATGCGCTTACTAGCTTTGTGTTCAAGGCTGAGCACGTGAAAAGAAAGTAAACTCAGACGCATGGCCATGTAAAAGTAGACAGGGGAAGGCAAAAGAGCAACGCATGGAACTGACCCCCCAGCCCCTTGGGGCGTCTGGTTTTATTATCTCCACGCTAACTGAAAGAGCTTAGACAGAAAGTAGGGCTGTACCGCATGAAGCTCACCCCTTCCACAAGGATCTGGAATCGCTGTGAGAAGGCACCTCTAATTTTACACGGTATTTAAGTCTAACAGGGGAATAACACAAACTGAGGAGAAGTGGGAGAAAATTTGAAGGACTGCTCTACGAAGCATTATTTTCATTAGAGAGTTTTGGGGTTTACCCGCTAATAACAGAGAGAAGGTTCCGTTTAAATTTGGAAAAGCAGCTCACTGGTTCAAGCGCAAAGGTAACCAGAAAACTCGCTGCTGTAGTGCCTCAGTCCCCCACTCTCGGGGCAGTTGGTAACGTCAGAGCAGCTTAGGCTGAAGGTGGAGTCTAGGCTGAAGGTTGTGCTGCTCTTTGTGCTCTTACCCTTTTGCCTGACAGAACAAAGCATTCTCTGCGAAGATTTTTGAATTTTCACTTGTGAAGAGGAGCACGGCTAAGGCACCAAGGGAGCGAGAAGCAACGTTTACACCCCCCACCCTCAAAACATTCAGCCTAGATAAACCCCAGTTTAGCGTGTCCCTCACATTAATTTGTGCCTCCAGTAAACCAGAGACGTGGTAAGAAGGGAACCCCATCCACTGCGCCTGCAGTGCCACCCAAGTGGGGTGCATCCACGGTGGCTTCGGAGAACGGGCTTAGCGCTCCTGGCGAGCTTCAAGAATGAATGTGTGGTCAGAATGTTTTCAGTGACTCTTTTTAGAAGAGAAGCCCTCAAACTGAAGACATTTTGAAAAGCCATGCTGGTGTCTGGACAGTTCTGTTCGGATTAAGGGAGAACGGGAGCAGAGTGGGTACACCAGCTTGCCACTCGCAGAACCTTGCAGTTGGGTAGGTGCTGACTGACCCTGAGCAGAGGAAGCGTGTCCGGAAATCTCTCCTCTCCTTGCCCTCTCCCCCTTGACGCACCCCTTATCTAGCTCCCTTCAGCTGACACAGAGAGCAGACAATCCCATTCTCGGGGGGTAAAACCTTCCATATCACACGTATTAGAATAGAGATGCATGTACTTGAAAATCAGCAAAGACAAGAGAATACCATTCTCTTGGAATCAGCAGACAAGAGAAAGCCATTCCCATCTAAGGACGTCAATCACTCATTGCTTTAGGGTAAGAAAAATTTATGTTTCTCATTTAAACTCTTAAATACTACAGTGGTAGAGAAAACTGTGCAAAATTTTATTCTTCTTCTGCCTTTCCTCACCCCAGAATAGCTGTAATTTCTCTCTCGCAACAACCAATTCGACTGTCACACACTTAGACCGCTGAGACTGCGCATACCCAGATCACGTATCCACTTGGGGTGTGCTAGAGGATTTCTACCCGTTCCCAGAAGAGCTCGTTCTGGAGCACAGCCGTAAGGGCAGCAGAGCAGCTTGTAGCGATGTAGGTGTCCCCAACCTATTGCCTTTAGCCATAAAAAAAGTCTGTTTAGCAGCAGTGAAGGTGGACAACTCCCTTGCAGCACGGCACAGAGAGGAAACGGGGGATGGCACGCCCAGCCATTCGCAGAGCCATACTGACACCCGCCCTTCGCCGCGTTTTTCCCAAGCATGCCCTTGTCCACCGATGCTTTTCAGCCGTATTTCTTGTATCCAACACTCCCATCCCAGTGCACATGTCAGACTTTGCGTGTTTGTTTCACTTGTGGCAAAGTTTTGAGTTTGGGATTTTTTTTTTTTTAAAGAGAGATTATTCCACATTCAAGATGCCCAAAGGAAAAGGATATCCTGTATCTGTGACCTTCTTTCTGTGTGTTGCAAGTATCAATATTCAGATCCTGGTATTTTAGACCCACCAGCTGAACATCTGTTGGTTTATTTATAAATCTGAGTAGCCTTAAGGGAAGAGAATGTTTCCCAGTATTCCTTGTACTTGCATATCCTGCATATTCATTGTTTACTTTTGTACTTGTAGCTTGGTCTGTAATAACATTGCTAAAATACGGGCAATGTTCAGGTCACCTTAAGTATATGATGTACTATCATATTTGTGGATTAAAAGTGTGTGATTACTGCCCTTTTTGTTTCCTTTCGATTTACTTATTCTGACTGAAATAAGAGGAGGGAATTTGCATCATTTAAGTTTGGCCACCTGCAACTTCTGCAACCTTTGTGCTCTCTGATGACCAGGTTGTGTGGAGGGAGGAGGGAGGCAGATGAACACTTTAAGGGTTAAAAAGAAAACCGGAAATCCACATTTCGGCTGCGTCACACAGACGTGCATCAGTAGCAAACACCATTTCTGGTTTTCCCCCCACCGAGTTCCCAAGCCCGCAAGCTAACAAACCATGCTGACTCCAGGCATTCACCGGCACAGTTCTGTCACCGGGCTCAGGAACTCCCTCACAAGACAGGCGGAGGCAACGGCACAAGGTTCTTGCCTTCAGGCACCAGCCTCTCCCCCGCCACAGCCCGCATCAGGGCCAGAGCCGACGTAGCATTCCAAGATCCAGCTCCACTAAGCACCTTCCTGCAAGTTTTCCACAACGTATGTAGCTCAGTTAAGCTAAACATGATTTCAGTTGGACAGGAGACCCATTCCCAACAGATTCCAAATCCCTGCCCTAAACAGGGAGATGCTACCACCTACCAGAATGTTGTAACAGCAGCAAGCTTATATTCTCCTGCCCTTATTCCCAGAAAAAAGGCAAACTGTTTCAGCTGGAAGAGCTCAGGATTTGCCAACAGCTCACACGGCAATTATAGTGGAAGCAGGTAAAGATTGGCACGGAGAGAAAACTGCCAACTACCCGAAAATGAAAGCTTAAAGCAATCTTCCTAAGTGGTGCTGGAACACTGCTGTCCAGTCAGTTTATGAATCGTGTCATGGCAGGACACGACATTCTTTGCTTCATCACTGCCAACTGCGTTACATAAAAACGTTCATGTTCGAGAAACGCCCCAGGGAGCGAGCGCTTCTGGCCCGCTGACGAAATGGGACACGCACCCTGGAACGGCACAGCGCACCGAACAGTCAGTCAGAGAAACGACATCCCAGAGGATGGGAAGGGGTTGGGAATACCTGGTGCAGAGTAAGATAATGCCGTGGGAGATCTGACCTGTGCTTAGGAAAACCTACTGCATCGTACAGCCACGTTGCACTACCACCAGTTCTCCCACCGAGGTATTTGTTTCATCAAAATGATCTGAAAATACTTGGGGTAAGGGGGGAGAACCTGACAAAACAGTTGAAACGTGGATCCAAGACAATCACTTACCTGTTGAGGACTCCAGAATGTCCAGAACTCCAAGGTGCCCGTGGTACAGAGCAGTAAAACAGTAGCCTCTCCCAGCACCTCAGGGGTTTTGGTCCAAAACCCTGCTGACCTGCCAGTTCGGAAAGGTCAGTATATATGCTGACTGGCCTCTGGTTGCTGCTTGAAAGGAGACTTCCTGCCAACTGGATTACATACACACCTTATTTCCCTTTCCCTGAGAACAGGTCAACCCTTCAAGACCCAGTTTGCTGACAACACCGAGCTGTGTGGTGTGGTGACACACTGGAGGGCAGGGATGCCATCCAGAGGGACCTGGACAGGCTGGAGAGGTGGCACTGTGCCTACCTCATGGAGTTCAACAAGGCCAAGTGCAAGGTCCTGCACCTGGGTCAGGGCAATCCCAAGCACAAGGACAGGCTGGGTGGAGAGTGGATCGAGAGCAGCTCCGAGGAGAAGGACTTGGGGTACTGGGGAATGAAAAACTGAACATGAGCCGGCCGTGTGCGCTGGCAGCCCAGAAAGTCAACCATATCCTGGGCTGTATCAGGAGAGGTGTGGCCAGCAGGTCGAGGGAGGGGATTCTGCCCCTGTACTCTGCTCTGGTGAGACCCCACCTGGAGCGCTGCATCCAGCTGTGGAGCCCCCCACATCAGAAGGATATTGACCACTTGGAGCGAGTCCAGAGGAGGCCACGAAGATGCTCAGAGGGCTGGAGCCCCTCTGCTATGGGGACAGGCTGAGAGAGTTGGGCTTGTTCAGCCTGGAGAAGAGAAGGCTCCAGGGAGACCTTATAGCACCTTCCAGCACCTGAAGGGGCCAACAGGAAAGCCCTTCCAACCCAAGCCACGCTACGTTACCATAAAGCTCTTGGAATCTGTACATTAACAGCTTAACATATACTATTTATACGGTGAAAAAGGTATTTATACAGTGATAAAGAACAATACCTGAAGAAGATGTTACTGCTTTTTGCTGCTGTTTTTAAGCAACAGGGCACTGAACCATCTCATTACTGAAATGGTTTGAATGCCCAGACCACAGATACTCTTGTTAGCTCATATCATTACAGAAGTCCAGTTACTTAGCTCAAGTCTGGTTTGCCAGCAGGGAAATAGTTTGCTGGAAATTATTCCACTATAAATCAGTTCTCATTTATATAAACTGCCTTGAAGTGCCAAATAAACACTACAGTATGGAGAACATTAAGTATATTGACAGGTCCAGTGCACTTCAAATTCCTCAGGAAGAGGGCACTGAAACAGCAATAAAAAAGAAACTTTGTTTATATGATTATACTTGTGATAACACAAGTTGCTGGACTTTAAATAAGTAGTAAAAAAAAAAACCCCACCACAAAATAAGGAGGAAAAAGAAGAAACCATCAGCATACTAACATCTTTGCTAATGATTTGGTAAATGTTCATGAAATCATCATAAAGTAAGGGAATACTTTATTTTCCTTTACAACCAGTGCCTGGCAGGTGAGAAACCAGAGTGCTGAAATACAACAAAGAATTTCCTTGTTAATATTAAAACACAGAGAGGAGAGGATTCCCCTGCAGAATCCGTTTACACCGTGTCCGACCCGCGTGCGCAACCTTGCGACGCTTTCAAATAAAAACGCGACCAGTTATAAATAATATTAAACGGTATTAAAAGTTTTCCTTTAGCATCCAAATAAATTAAGGTGGCTGGATTTTCAGAGAGGGAGGCAAGCTCGACAGAGGCATCGATCGCGTGAGGCAGGAGGAACTGCAGACAGGAACCAACCTGATTGTTCCCTGGGAGGTGCTTCCATACAGCCTAGATGTTACCCTTACGGATCAAAGACGATGGGAAGAGGGGTTGCTCACCAAAAGTGCTTTCAAAATGTGCATTTGTTGCTACGTACGTTGTGTTAACAACCACCAATCTGTGTCTCTTTGCCGGCAGAGCCTAAAAATAGCTTTAGAAAAAATGAGCAAACTAAAACGAGCTGATCCTGAGAACTGACCCAGTCCGGCCTCATCACGGAGATACGTTGCCTTTAAAATCATATTTACGTAGTTGCTGCGAGGAATAATTGTTGGCATCTATAAAAGCTGCATAATAAAAATAAATACTTTCAGTCATTTACAACAAAATTAAGAACTATACATTTCACTGCAGCGGGCAATCACACTTTAATGTACAGTCCCTGTACAGTCCTGAGTGTGTGTCGGCAGGCGCGGTTCAGGTCATCGCCCTTCCCCCACAAGTCCGTACGACATGTGCCAGCCGGGAGAGCACTCGGAACGCCTCCGAGCAGCCCTATCTTCATTTAGCTTTGGTAATTACCTGTGCAACTGCACAGTGCTGTGCTTTTCACCCCCCGACCAGCGTAAGGCAGGCACTACTGCTACTAGGATTCCTCCATCACCTTCTGGCACTGATAGAGCAAACTGTCTGGAAGAGCAGAACAAGGCGATCTGAACCACACCGCCAGCATCCCGGAGTGAGCGCGGCAGTGCAGCAGGCAGGGCACAGATGGAAGTAGCTGGCATGCCAGTATCCCCTCATCACCTTCAAACAAGAGGCCACAGAAAAAAACGGAGGAACAG